>NW_026922632.1:0-201570 GCF_032062105.1 Saccostrea cuccullata
TTACACGAAACGCTACACGGTTTGCACGAAACGGAAAGCGCACGAAAGTTACACGCTTTTTTGGGGTAGTAGCACGTCTAGGGTCTGTACATCATTTCGTCACGCAAAATGTCACCCGCCGAGATTTTCATCAGAACATTGAAAGTCATGATGTACCGCTACTTCACGCATAATCGCACATACAGATACGTTGAAGTTTTACAAGACATCGTTCGAAATTATAACAACCGACCTCACAGATCCCTGAATGGTCTTTCTTCAAGAGATGTGAACAAAACAAATGAAGATATCCTGTGGAAGAAACTGTATGTAGATGTGTTGAAACCCACTGTCGTACGAAAGAAAAATTATAAACCACATAAACGATTCAAATTTAAAGTGGGTGACTATGTCAGATTGTCGTGAATAAAGCACACTTTCCAGAGAGACTACGATCAAAAATGGACTGAGGAAGTCTTTATTGTCAACAGAAGATTTTATGTCAAGGAATACCTGTATACAAAGTCGTGGATTACAGTAAAGATCCTATTGATGGAACTTTTTATGAAGCAGAATTGCAGAGGGTTAACAAAAATAGAGACGACTTGTGGAAAATAGAGAAAGTACTAAAAGGACGCAAGCACAGAGGGCAGACGGAAGTGTTGGTTAAATGGCAAGGATACTTCCAAAAATTAAATTCCTGCGTTAATGAGGATGAATTACAGGATATATAAGAGGCCAAATTGAATTTTATTCATTCTATCCAAGACAGTCATGCGGTCAACATCGTGCTCTGTTTACCAGCGAACATTTTCCAGGTACGATAACATGAGGAGGCATAAACGTATGGCTCATGGAACAAACCAACCATATCCTCGGATCGATGAAGCGTATCCTCCTCCTCATCAGAAATTGCCTCCTCCTCCACAGGACTTACCTCCTCCTCCTCAGAAATTGCCTCCTCCTCTGGACTTTACTCCTCTCCTCCTCCTCAGGTCTTGCTTCCTCCTCCTCAGGACTTGCCTCCTCCTAATCCTCAGGACTTACCTCCTCCCTCTCAGGACTTGCCTCACCCAGAAGATACATCAGATTTTCAAAGGTTCAAATTTATCCATCCCTTCACGATGACTATCGCAGGACCGACTATGTCGGCAAAATCCACAAGGATCAAGAAAGTATTAATTCACAAAGATCAAATCATAAGCCCAATACCAGAGAAAATCTTATGGATTTATAAGCGATGGCAACCCCTATATGATGAACCAAAGTACTGGATTCCGGGTATAATATTTATTGAAGGCATCACAGAGGATATTAAATCAGATACAGTTATCAACCCCAGGGAAAGAACTCTTTTGATCATTGACGACATGATGAAGGATGCAACCCAGGACAAGGAGATCTGTGAGCTGTTTACGGAGGGTGCACATCATCGCAACCTAAGCGTAATTTGTATCATGCAGAATTTATTCAACAAAGGAAAAGAAAATCGAACACTGAGTTTAAATAGTCAGTACATAGTTCTGTTTAAAAATCCGAGAGATCGACAACAGATCGGAGTCCTAGCTCGACAAATGTACCCTGGAAACGCCCAGAAGCTTCTAGACGTTTATGAAAAAGCAGTGTCAGTTCCCTACGGAGCACTTGTGTTAGATTTAAAGCAAAGGACCCGCGACGAGGAAATGGATGAATAATTTATACAAGTTATTTTACATTATGGAACAAGAAAACAAAGTTCTCGCTTAAGTTCAATTTTTTAATATCAAATTGACACGTTAAATGATGACAATGTATTTACATATTGTGTAACAAAATGAATCACAAACAAAAATGTATATTGAAATCAATAAATATGGCAAAATAAGATTTGTCTTGTTATACATGTATATAATATTTACAGTATTCATGGTCTTACGCACGAGTATCAAATGGTGTGATTTTGTAATGGCCATGGGCTAAAGTGTGTATACCAGAGTCCAGAACGAACCGTTTGTCATCGTATGGACTTAGCGTTGTTTTACATACAGATACAGAAAACAGCTTATGGTTGTAACTTCTGATCAAATTCATTGAATGACGCATGGAGCAATGATCAAAAAGGGCTTGCTTGTGTTGTGAGATGTGTATTGTTTCATTATGTATATAATTAGTAACATTAAGTTTCTTGAACGTTCCAGAGTGGTCAACATGTTCGGTCATTTTATCTAGAACATTCTTAAATTTTGTGTATGTCAAGATTGTTCCAGTTCTTTCATGTTTTAACAATTTCTAGAATATTCTAGATTTATGATACTGTATAAATACCCTGTCAATTCGATGCATAGAGATACTTTGTCGTATAAGCACTATTGAGATATAACTGGGATATATTTTCACTGGGACATTGTGTGCAGCAACGGACACTCTGATGTATGTATTCTTAGATTCTTGCTAAGTTTGTACTTTATGTTTCATATACTTATTATATATTACTGTAAATAAATTATTGTTAAGTTTAAATTGTGTTATTGATCTTTGCTGGCATTTCGGGTAATTCTGACCCATAACAGAATTGGGGGCTCGTCCGGGATAAAGAATTTCTTGCACTTTTGCAGTTTATTGTCAGAATTTTGTTTATTGAACCGTTAAATTTGATTATAAGCCAGCAGAAATCAACATGGTGTTTTCGGTCACAGACTTTCTTAGTTCACCAAGTGTTCAGGTTTTTGATACGTTAAAAAAAGATGACTTGATCGCATTAGGTTTGCATTTTGGGTTAGATGTTAAATCCTCTCAGAGAAAGCAAGACATTAGAATTAAGGTTGCAAACAAACTAGTAGAAGAAAACATTTTTGAAAAATACAATCTTCCAGAATATACAGTTAAATCAGAGTTAGGCTCTTATAAAATGGCAGAATATCAATTTCAAGTAGAGTTAGAGAAAATGCGATTTGAAAGAGAAAAATTAGAAAGAGAAGATCGAGAAAGAGAAAGAGAAGAACGAGAGCGTGAACGAAAATTTGAATTAGACAAATTAGAAAGAGAAAGAGAAGAGCGAGAAAGAGAAAGACAAGAGCGAGAAAGAGAGCGTGAATTGAACTTTGAATTAGAGAAATTAAAATTACAGAACCAACCAGGACCGTCAGTTGTCAAAACTGAATTTGACGCAGCAAAAAATATCAGATTAGTTCCAAAATTTCAAGAAAAATCTGTAGACAAATATTTTCCCCAATTCGAAAAGGTCGCAGAGAATCTTAAATGGCCACGAAATGTTTGGTCAACGATGTTACAAAGTGTACTTGTTGGAAAAGCGGCTGAGGTACTCTGCACTAGGGGTAGCTGAAAGTTCAGACTATAAGAAGGTCAAAGCAGCAATATTAAAAGCCTACGAATTGGTACCCGGAGCATATAGACAAAAGTTCAGAAAGTATAGAAAGTTTGATAATCAAACATTTGTTGAATTTTCACGAGAGAAAGAAGATTTATTCGATTATTGGTTTAGATCTAAGAAACTTGATAAAACTTTTGATAATTTGCGCCAAGTCATCCTGGTAGAAGAGTTTAAGGAATGTGTTCCTCAAGATTTGAAAACACATTTAGAAGATAAGAATGTGAAAACTCTTGAAGAGGCAGCAGTCATATCTGATACTTATGCTCTGTCTCATAAAAAGAATTTTGTTTCAAGATCTCAGACTAGCAGTAATTCTACCAATTCAGACACATATAAAAAGAGTGGTTCAGGGTCTCAGTCTTTCACAAGTTCCCAGTCTCCATCCCAAGGTGGTTCTAAGTCCGGTCCAGGACGTTTTGAAGGATCTTCTGGAATAGGGTCGCTTCCTACTTGTAGTTATTGTAAGAAAAAAGGTCATCTGATCAGTGAATGCTTTAAACTTAAGAGAAAAAATGATTTTGATAAAACTCAACCACACGCTTGTGCGGCAGTTAGAGGTGATAGAGAAGCCTTAGTTTCGATTTGTTCTGACACTCCTGATATCCAGGGTTCACAGTCCAGTTCTATTGATTCTATGGAGGATTATAAGCCCTTTATGTCTCAGGGATTTGTTTCACTCGGTGACTCTAGCGAACTAAAACCTGTTCAGATTTTGAGAGATACTGGTGCTGCACAGACGTTATTGTTAGAGGGTGTGCTTCCTTTGTCTGAGCAGACTTCTACTGGTGGGTCAGTTTTATTACAGGGTGTGGAGCTAGGCGTCATTGATGTTCCCCTGCATAGAATTAGTTTGAAGTCAGATTTAGTTACTGGACCTGTTATCGTAGGTGTTCGACCTACTCTTCCCGTTCCAGGCATTTCTTTGTTGTTAGGCAACGATTTAGCTGGTGGGAAGGTTGTACCTGATCCTATAGTTTGTGAGAAAATCACTTCCAGTGTCATGTGCGATGATGAAGATGATGACATTTATCCAGCCTGTGCTGTTACCAGAGCGATGGCCAGAAGACGAGAAATGGAGGCAGACCGTACTCAAGCCTTTGACGAGACGAATTCCTCTGTTGATATTGATTTGAATGACACTTTCTTATCTGACCTTGATGGCACTCAAACAAGCATGGAACCACACAATATCAAGAAGCAAGAGAAGAAAGAACTTTTACCAAAATTTGGTGGTGAGGATGATGAGTTGCATCCACTAGTTAGCCAAGGCAAGGACATCCTCAGCCGAGAACGTTTACTCTCTGAACAACATAAAGACCCAGATATCATCCAACTTAGTAAGAGGGCACTTCCACCAGAAGAGGCTACTAAAGTTGGAGAATGCTTCTATATGAAAGATGGCATCCTTATGCGAAAATGGCGACCACCTGACGCTTCTCCAGATGAAGTGTGGCGTGTTGTTCACCAGATAGTGGTCCCAGCTGCTTATCGTCGAGATGTCATGAGTTTAGCTCACGATACACCTATGGCAGGTCATTTAGGTGTCAATAAGACTTATAATAGGATTTTGAGTCATTTTTATTGGCCTAAGCTACGAAAGGATGTTTCGAAGTTTTGTAAGTCATGTCATGTCTGTCAGATGGTAGGTAAACCAAATCAGAAGATACCATCTGCTCCTCTCCAACCCATTCCAGCTTTTGAAGAACCGTTTAGTCGAGTGTTGGTGGATTGTGTAGGACCTTTGCCTAGGACCAGATCAGGAAACCAGTATTTACTTACCATTATGTGTACATCCACTCGATTTCCTGAAGCCATACCTCTTAGGAATATAAAGGCAAAGAGCATAGTTAAGGCCCTAACCAAGTTTTTCAGTTTTGTAGGAGCACCCAAGGCAATTCAGTCGGATCAAGGCTCAAATTTTATGTCGGGGTTGTTCCAGCAAGTCATGCATGAGTTGGGTATAAGGCAATATAGATCAACTGCTTATCATCCTGAGTCCCAGGGAGCGCTAGAACGTTTTCATCAAACCCTAAAAACAATGCTGAAGACCTATTGTTACCAGTATGAGAAAGACTGGGATGAAGGGGTTCATCTTGTACTATTTGCTGCACGAGAGGCAGTCCAGGAGTCTCTTGGGTTTAGTCCTTTTGAATTGGTGTTCGGTCATACAGTTAGAGGTCCTTTGAAATTGTTGAAGGAAAAGTGGCTGACTGAGACTAGTGATCTTAATCTTTTAGATTATGTGTCTGATTTTAAAGAAAAACTTTACAATGCTTGTAAATTAGCACAAGAAAATTTGAAGAATTCTCAGATGAAAATGAAAATGTGGTATGACAAAGATGCCAGAAATAGGGTGTTTAAGCCAGGTGATAAGGTTCTTGTATTTTTACCTATTCCTGGTCATCCTTTACAGGCCAAATTTTATGGCCCTTATGAAATTGAAAGCAAGATCAGTGATGTAAACTATGTAGTTAAGACACCAGGTCGACGTAAAGAGAAACGGGTTTGTCACATTAACATGTTAAAAGAGTATTTTGAAAGGTGTGACCGAAATTCTGTAAAACCAGTTTCCACTTTAGCCAATGCTAAGACTGTTCAAAATTGTTTTGAAAGTGATACGAGTGTAGAGATGAATGAAAAAGATTGTAATCAGAGTGTCCGCTTGAAAAACTCAGAAATTTTGGCTGATTTTGATGCCAAACTTGGACATTTGAACATTCACCAAAAAGAACAAATTAAAAACTTGATGAATGAGTATCATCAAATCTTCTCGGATGTTCCAAAGAAAACTAATGCAGCTTGTCATGATGTTATAGTTGGCGACGCTCTGCCTATCAAACAACATCCATACCGTCTGAATCCAATAAAATTGCAGTACCTAAGAAGGGAAGTGCAGTACATGTTGGACAATGACATTGTTGAACCTAGTAAAAGTGATTGGAGCTCACCATGTATTCTTGTACCAAAACAGGACGGTTCGTACCGATTATGTACAGACTTTAGAAAGGTGAATTCTGTTACCAAAACTGATTCATATCCAATACCTAGAATCGATGACTGTATTGACAACATTGGAAACGCGAAATTTGTCAGTAAATTTGACCTGTTGAAAGGCTACTGGGAAGTACCGTTAACAGAAAGAGCAAAAGAAATATCTGCTTTTGCTACACCAGATGGACTTTACCAGTATAAAGTAATGCCTTTTGGCATGAAAAACGCACCGGCTACATTCCAAAGGATGATTCACTCCCTTCTTCAAGACCTTGAGGGATGCGAGGCCTACATTGATGATGTCGTCATATACCGCGACACATGGGACGAACATCTCCGAATCATGCGTGCTTTATTTGACATTTTAGATAAAACAAATTTAACCGTAAACCTTGAAAATAGTGAATTTTGTCATGCTTATGTAGAGTATTTAGGTCATAAAGTAGGTCAAGGTTATGTTACACCCATAATGGCTAAAGTGGAAGCTATTGCAAAGTTCCCGATTCCTACAAACAAGAAAGAATTAATGAGGTTTTTGGGCATGGCTGGGTTTTACGGAAAATTTTGTCCAAATTTTTCCTCAGTTGTTAGTCCACTTACAAATCTTTTACAAAAGAGGGTTAACTTTGAATGGACAAAGGACTGTGAAAAATCCTTTCATAAAATCAAATCTGTCCTTATGAGCAAACCAGTTCTGTCAACTCCAGATTTTTCTAAGCAATTTAAGCTTACTGTTGACGCTAGTGATGTTGGAATCGGGGCAGCTTTGTTTCAAGAACATAGTGATAAGGTAGATAGAGTTGTTTCTTATTTTTAAAAGAAACTTACAAAATGTCAACAAAAGTATTACACCATTGAAAAGGAATGCCTTGCTTTGTTGTTAGCCTTACAGCATTTTGATGTTTATTTGAATGTTACTTTGCATCCAATTCTTGTATATACGGATCACAACCCCCTGACATTTTTGCATAAATTGTCAAATAAGAATCAGAGACTGACTAGATGGAGTTTGTTGTTACAAGAATACAACATAACAATTAAGCATATTAAAGGCAAAGACAATGTTATTGCAGACACCTTGTCAAGAGTATCGTAAACATACTAGATTTTGTATTAATGTACATAACTTTTATTTCAATAATATAAGTTTTCATTGACATTCAAACTTTTTAAGGGGGGAGGTGTTGTGAAATGTGTATTGTTTCATTATGTATATAATTAGTAACATTAAGTTTCTTGAACATTACAGAGTGGTCAACATGTTCGGTCATTTTATCTAGAACATTCTTAAATTTTGTGTATGTCAAGATTGTTCCAGTAATATCATGTTTTAACAATTTCTAGAATATTCTAGATTTATGATACTGTATAAATACCCTGTCAATTCGATGCATAGAGATACTTTGTCGTATAAGCGCTATTGAGATATAACTGGGATATATTTTCACTGGGACATTGTGTGCAGCAACGGACACTCTGATGTATGTATTCTTAGATTCTTGCTAAGTTTGTACTTTATGTTTCATATACTTATTATATATTACTGTAAATAAATTATTGTTAAGTTTAAATTGTGTTATTGATCTTTGCTGGCATTTCGGGTAATTCTGACCCATAACACTTGTAAGCCTTATGTTTTAAGTGTCTGTCAATTACAGGTTTTTTTTTTTCTCCTTTAGCCGTCTTCTTCTCTATGCCATCATACAACAGACTGTACATCTTAGGTCTAAGACCAATGAATTCTTCTATCGGTTTCCCTCCGCACTCATCCTTCATTTTACCGAGAACCTTACAGTTTGTTTTGGAGAAAAGAAAGTGGGTTTTCTCAAAGTTACTGGTGTCAAAAAGAGTTTTATGAGTACATATATCTTGATAAAAGTCTTCTGTTTGGATTTCATAGCAAAGGCTATCCGTGTCTGTAAACAAAAGACTAGCCTTTTCCCCGCAGGTAGATTTTACAAAGTCATAGTGAAACTCGAACATGAGCAGTTTAGCGAGGTCAAGAATACAAAGACCAGCATATATGGCCATGGGGCGATTGAGAGCAATGTTGTTTTTCCTAAGATTGACAGCTACTAGGTCTTCATTGAAGATCTTAAAAGACTGAAAGTTGGGCTTTGCACATACTTAACGTAATCTCTTTTTGGTGTGCACCAGTTCCACATTTACTCTCTTTCTCATTTTCTCCATGGTTTTCCCAAAGACAGAATTATTCATGAGCTTATAAAAATCTTTCTCGAAATCTGTTGTAGCCTGAGACCTCCTGTGTGTATCAAAATCAATGGATGACTTCAACCAAGGAGACTGAGTAAATTCTAGAACTCTGTGGATTTTGGATAATACTAGACCTTTTGACAAATAGTATTTTAGATTTCAATAATGAAGAACGTACTTTTGTTTATCACCGAGGTTAGGCACTAGTTTTGGGGCACTTCCTTTGATGTCTAACTTTTCTTTGAGCATCAAACTATGAGGCCACAACATATCATCTGTAATTGTCTTGTTTTCAGGAGCAAGAGGATAATCACTTTGTTCATCATGTAGAGAATCTGGATATTTTAGATCCACTTCTAATATATACCCGGTGTCCGAGTCATCTGGGATATTCATGACATTTAAACTATCTATTTGTTCTGGAGTGCACCAGGGAAAGTCCCTCTCGGGCAGGGGCATTGACATACTTGTACCGTAAAGGTTATTCATGTCTAGATAAGTAAGCCAAGTTTTTGGTTTTGAAGGACCAAAATCAGAGACCATTGGGTTGTTGGCTTTGGCATATTTCTTCGATATCATAGACACCCCTCCCCTAATTCCTTGCTCTATCATCAAGACCATATCGATGTCATCATCGGACCTGTAACTTGACTTTTGTCATTTTCAACATGGCCTCCAATGCAAGACCAGGTGAAGTAAAGAAATGAGCAGGGTCTAGATGATATGCATCCAGACATAGGTCTCTAAAATTCTCAAATACATCAGAGTGTAGTAAGACATTCGTTTTTAAGTATAAATCATGGTAATCCGCCATGTTTATCATGTTAAAGGTTTTCCATACCTTTTCAGCGTGAATATAGTCACTCTCAGAAATATCGGATTCTGACAGTTTGCTGTAAAATGCTGTGAAGGGAGATAACTCTTGGTCGTAAAATCGATCCCAAGAGGACATGTAGTCATAGGAATAAACCCCTTTCCATAGTAGGATGTCTCAACTTCAGACGGAAAATGTCGTGATAGGTTTTGAAATCTAGACCCCCCTTCTTTGGCTAAATTTGTTACTAAAGTGCCTAGAGAAGCATTCAGAAACTGTAATGAATCAATGAAACGTAAATTAGCGAGTGAAAAACTGATATATTTCTCCATGTTGTTTGGAATACAAGATATTTTCTTATCCTTTAATTTTCCAATGGCACTCATCATGTGGTGAAGATCGTAATTGCGACTGTTGTGTGCGATAACAGGAATGTAAAAATCCCTGTTTTCTTTCCTAAACTGGAGCTGCAAGTTACATGGTTATGTGCAGCACCTCTGTACTTTCCCGTTAAGTGATCATGATCCCTGACCCTTTCCACCACTAAGGGTTGTTCACAAATGTGACAATAAGTGACGTTTTTGAACGCATTTTCTTCTTCAACTGAGATGGGTATACTATGGGATAGTATTTTGCAGATTTCCTCTTCCTCTTTGATCAAACATTCAAAGAGGTGATCCATAGCATTGGCACCCTTATATAGATAAGCAGGATTTACTGTCATCAGAACATTTCACGTAATAGCAAAATCCGCAGGGTTCATGCTTTTGATAGGGAGTTGTTGAGGAATGAGTTTGACTAGGACTACAAGATTGAATAGCAATAGTTAAACTTTCCAAGTCGAGATAAATGACAAAGGGCACCTTCAATTGTTTATTAACATGCTTGAATTGCACCCATTGATCATGTTCTGATTTTGGGAACGATAATCTCTGGGGACTGTGAGAAGAGCAATAGGGAACATGCTCATCTTATAAAGCTTGTCTTGTAAACCCATGGAGACAGAAATTACAATAGAACGCTTCTCCATTGTGGCTTGTTCTATCTCCCATTAGCCTGCTCATGTTCCTGATAAGACAAAATTGTCTTGTTTCACCCTTTGAGAAAAGAAGCAAATTAACATGGTGGAACGTATTTCATGCTTCAGTAATGTGACCCAATCACATTGACTGATATGTTGTTTTTCATTTTCAAATCGATTAATCTGAGACAAAGGTAAAGGGAAGTCTAATCCCTCAATATTCAGTTCATACTCATACTTCATGTAATTTAACACGCGTGTTGGGTGATCTAATCTACCAAAAGGATGAAGGGAGGATAAAATCGACCAAAGAAAACATTTTTGATCAACATTTTCTATGTTTAGTACAGCCTTTTTCTTTGCAATTTTGGGTGGCAAGGGAAGATAACTGTAACTGCCCGGACGCAGTCAGATAAACCCGGTCAATCAAACAAGGTCCAAAAACACCAGGAAACTAGTAGATCAGTTTATTTGACACAAGTGGTAAAAGGCTGTAAACAAATACAGAAAACAGAGTTACAAATATGAAGTAAACACAACAAGCCTAACTCAATACTGAACTCTATACATGATGTACAGATGCATATTGACTAGTAACCATATACCTGTATGACTAATTGACTGATTAAATGACTTTAAACACAGTATTAAATTAATACACCATGAATATAATCATAGTTACTCCATATATACAAGACTTAAGACTCAACTACCTACAGACTGACGATCGACTTCATAAAATGACAAGAATTTGATATAAATGTATAATCTGTTAAATTGCATAAGTTCATATATGAAAAAGACAATTAACTGGACAAATCTATTCAATTCCAATAAAGATTCAATACACATAAGGCATATTTTATCTAACTTTCAAGGAATGTAAATTTGGCGCGAAACGATCACTGTAAACAATCATTCTTACACATCATGACAAAAAATAGCTATAAGATCCTACATTATTTCATGTCGTACTTAAATAACCTAATCTATGAGTAATTTATCATAAGCTAATATTCATAAATCACAAGTAAATGAAATATAAACAAGGTAAACTTACATCGTGGCACCGATACATCTGCCAAACATCAACGTTGTATAAACCGGAAATGTACAAAACACAAAAGAGTGGGCGCACTAATAGGGCAAAAAAAATACTCATGCGGGGTACACTAAAACCCGTAAAAATATATAAAATCATGAAACAGGTAAAATCGAAATACATGTTACTTGACAATAACTGTTACCAGATAAAGGAACGTACTCTGCAGTGTTAACCTCAATTTCAAAATCTGATCTATAGACCATCCACTGCCATCCCTTTCAAAATTTTGATAGCTATTATACAAAGTTTTGTAACCTTTAGTCAGCTGCTCTTTGATCTCTGCTCCTTTTGTCAGTATAAAATTGATACATTGATTAATGTCGGTTCAGCATGGACAGCTTCATTGTTTTCATTGTATTTGACAAATTTGACATACAAAGTTTAAATCCATTTGATACCTCGTTTTGACCACAGTGTAGTATGAAGATATTGGATAGGGTTACTGTTGTCTTTAAAAAATTGAAGAATGTCCCACAGATTTTCCGGGTTTGGTTCCAGTACTTTCGTTTCCACCCCTCCTCCTAATGCTTGTTTGCTTCCAGCACTAGTTTGTGTACTCCATCTATGTCGTCTATTCACACAGGAATCGCATACATCTGTTCGCTGACTGTAAAATCGTTCTGGTAGAGGGCAATGACACCAGTGGCATTCTCTACCTGTCTCAGCACATGAATGACAAATTTTTTTCCCATTTAAGGTGGGAACTATGTCGTTCTACGTCAAGGCAGCGTTATGTGACGTAACAATTACGACGTTTGTTTTTACCTGTTGCAACTGTGATATAGGCTTAACATTGTTGATAATCAATTACGTACACAATTTAAAAAAAGGAAAATTTATTCATCATTAATCACAGTTTTATTTGATTTATGGAGTTTGTTAATATTAGAATTCACTTCCTTTGGATGATAATTCATTGCAATATCTGTTGTGAAAAAATACCTCGATAATATGTTGGTATCATAGTGCAAAAAAGAAATTCAGCAAAGAAAGAAATATGTTTAATTTTATATTTTCCATTAATCGATTTTCTGGAGAAAACTAAGAAAAAATTTAATAAATGTATACATTTATATCATTATAACAGTAACTTGATCCGAAGGGTCGTATCACGTCGAGTTGACAGGCGCGGATCATCAGATCTAACGAGACGCGAAGCGTCGAGATTGATCTGATGATCCGCGCCTGTCAACTCGACGTGATACGGCTCTTCGGATCAAGTTACTGTTATAATAATAAATTTATTATATACCCCCTCATAACTAGCAAAAATATAGCAATAGAAAACTTTATAGATCAATTGCATAACATTTATCCATAAAACAAAGCATAATAACAAGGGACTTTTTAACGCGCAAGAAAAATAACGTCATATTTCTGCGTAGTACGTCATCAGTTTCAGAGAGTGGTGATATTGATTCAGCAAACAACATGTTGGTGATCCGGAAAATCGGATCACGACGTCACGTGATAGGGTAAATTCAATAGTAAAATTGGGTGATACACACTAGGTATATAATAAAGGTGTATATTTGTTTATTGATTTATGTAGTACATGTAGATTTTATTGTATAAAGTCATTCCTTGGTTCTAATATGCATTGGCTGTTTAAGGAGAAATGGGGGGGGGGGGCAGAATAAATGGAATGTAGGAAAAAAATAATCTATTTAAATTGTTTCTAATTAAAAAAAAAACACTCGTTTTCCACAAAATAGTTTTATATTCAGGTGTTTGTCAGTGCTTACGTACCCTTTTTTAGTGCAGAAAGGTCAATATTTATGATACAAGAGTACAAAAATAAAAGGAAACGTCATATTTCTCGTTTATTTTATCATAAAGGTATACTTTTTTCTTTGCTGTAATAAAGAAATAAATCATTTCTTTAAAAAAAATATGAATTACAACATTTTCACGAAGTCTTTTTAAGATATTACCTGTTATGCATGTCGGAATTGTAAAAAATACGACAAGAAAAATGGGGTAGTACTTACATTGTGCTCCATTATAATTTTTCATGCGAGATGGATTTCAATGAAATTGCCTCCATTTTAAAGAAACAAGTCATATAAATTAAATAAGTGTTGATTTTGAATATGATTTGACATCTTTAGTTCTTTTTAGCGCATATTTGGGGTAGAACAATAATGACTGAAAATAATCTATTTTTAGCATTTCACACTGTTTTTGCACGTGCTCCTGTGTAAAAATAAGCGTATAAAGGTATTGTTTTTAATGCCTAAAAATTTAGAGCAAGTGGTCAGGAAAGAAATGTCAAAGTTTTGAAAATTTCACACAAAGACTTTTCGGACATAGGTCCCCCCTTAATAAAGGTTTAATCCGGGTACACCAGATACATTTCCCTGTAGACTCTGCACTCGTCTCATTCCCTGTATTTTGCATAGGGAAATTTGGAGGATTATTTTCTGAATTCTGCAACATATTTTCTTCACATCGCCGAATTTTCATCACCGACTGGGTCTCGTCTGTTTTATCAGCTTGGTTTGTTTTTGATCCGCCCTCCTTTTTTCTCCATGTGTTTTATATGTCGCGTAAAGTTGTCTTTCCTGTTGAATGCGTCCCATGCGTGGTTCTTCGATGTCTATTTAAATGAGATTTCTGCTTGAAAGCTTTTCCGCAGTCCTTACACCTGTGTTCGTCGTTCCGCTCCATTAGCGCGCAGGTGAAAATGCGATAGTATAATGTTTGCACGTAGCGACATCTGATCTCTCTATTTGCAACTGATTAATGACACCTGTATTTTAAATCTTGTCTTTAAATACCATGCTTACTCGGAAAATCCACTGCTACTATTAATAACAATAGAGGTATTGCACAACAGGCTGCAATATTGTTTATCGCAAATCACCCAAATAATAAAAAATATATAGTCTTAAAATTAATGTTTCGTGTACTGGGAAGGGGGGGGGGTCAAAACATTTCATAACAATCTTAAGGATTTATTATCGAATCGTGCAGGTAAACAAAATCCTTCCAAGATAGAGAAAGCACATCTAAAAATAGGTATCACACCACAGGTATGTCGATCACGGAAAATCCCCTTTCTAAAAATACACCGTGCCCCTCGTCTCCGTCCCTTTCCTATTCATTACCCGGGGTTGAACTCTCAACCTACCTAATATGTCTTCTAACAGTACAGGAACAGCGCGTTAGACCAGTCGACTATCTAGGCAAGTCAACAAACTAGCTTTCGATGCTGATGGAATATTCTCACGGCGCTGCCCTACACTACACGGTCATTGAGAATAGAGGTGTGATACAGTTATTTGGACATTAGTTTTATCAGGGGATCGTTACCAATACACGTTGTAAATTTTTTTTAACCTTGGCCATAACTTTTAAAGGGTTAAGGCTAGGGCTTTCATACTTCACACATTTATTTTTTTGTGGAAAGACCTTTCATTGGATACTAATGACCTTGATCTTTTGACCTTAACCTTGGAGATTTCCAAACTTCTGAGAAAACCTTTAACCCTGACCTACTTTCATATTTCTGAATTGTATTTCCAGTGAGTTTGCATTTAAGAAAAGTTTAATCTTCGCTATGTTGTCATACGGGGGCATCAGTGTTTCACAAACACATCTTGTTTTTTGTTTTTATTTACTCTTTTTCAAAGAAGATGCCTTTTTAAAAAAAAATCCGATGTCCATTTACATCCATTTCTGGTATAAAACCAATTTTTATTATGTAACAAGAATATTGCATTCATTGTTGTGAAGAAATTTAAGAAATTTAAAAAATTATTTCATGACAAAGTTATTATTAGAGATCATGAAAATATATTGAAATATATAAAATGTTTTAAAAAATGTTAACAAATAACAAATGACTGGTCGGTATTGTGTTTTGTCTTTTTAAAAACAGTTTCTGTCAAGTAAATAGGCACTAGATTTATGTACGAGAGGTTATCAAAAAGTTCGTGGACTGAGGCTTTAAAATTAGTACTATGTTGTCTAAGCTTGCAAAGTTTATAAGTAACATAAAACAACAAAACATAAAGAAATGTTGAAAGTTTTAGCTTGATACGTTCATTATTTCCCAAATTATTTTAAAATAAAAACGACATCATATGATCACCTGGCGCCGTCGCCGTTTAGTTTCATGACGTCCGACGTCATTATTTTTAAAGTCCACATCTACCTCGTACACTTTTTTCGATGCGATTCCCTAGAGCTGAGTATGAACTATGTGTTTGGATATTTCATGTAAAATTTAAATTAAAATTTCATAGAACTTCTAGAATGAGGTTAAAATTCAATTTTTATGGAATAATAGTGTCCCAACATATAGCTGAATTAATGGGATTTTTGGAAGTCAAATGTTCATATCAAAATAGTTAATCTTAGTTACACTTAGCCCAATCAAACGTCGTTTCCGAGGTTGCGCCGCCTGGACATACCATTGCTTACAAAAACTTTACTTATCTATTTAAAAATAAAATTTATGATTTGTGGTTTATTCTATAGATAGAAAAGATGAAGAAAACTTAATATTTTAAAATTCATTGATGTTCCTAAAGCGGTTTAAATTTTATGGCGCTAGTCTACGAACTTTTTGATAGCCCCTCGTACATTTCTTGACTGGGTTCGAGGGCAACATGCGTTTAGTCAGAATCCAAAATCAAACTGTTTGCTTGAGGCCATTAGGTTGAAGGCAAATTTATGTCGTGGAGTCAGCAAAACAGATTTTGGCCGAGAATATCTCAAAAAATATTTTGTTATCCCATTTACTTTTCTTATATATTTTGTATTGAGTTCAATCATATAAAATTCCTTTATCCGTTCTGCGGTTTTAACTCGTTCAATTCCGTCACAATCAAACGTCAACGAAGGCAATGTGGCGACGCACTTTGAAAAAAATTACTCACTTTGAAAACATAGGATACGAAGTGTGTTAAAATTGGGACAAAATCAACGCCATCTGAAATTTTCTTTTCAAAGTGCGTTAAGAGTGCGTTAAGAATTTTAATCATGTAGACACGAACTCTGACAAAAAATATCCATAAAACAAAACTTTTCAGTGGACTGAGATTTTAGTTAAATACTGTATTACACGTATTTATTACATTTCTTTAAAAAAAACCCCGAGAAGTCGCCCATGAATCCCACTGTGGGACGAGGAGACCGGTCCTTCAGATGAGACCGTATAAACCGAGGTCCCGTGTCGCAGTAGGTGCTTGAACGATAAAAATCCCCTCTGCTCAATGGCCCTGAGTGCCGAGTATAGGACAAAATAAGCAGCTCTCCACCGGCAAGTGGTGCGTCTCCATATGCGTGAAAAATTTTCGAGAGGGACGTTAAACAATAAACAATCAATCAATCAATCAATCGATCGAAAAAAAAAAAAAAAACGACGAGTTTACTAGTAGAGAACGAGCGGAAGACAAATAAAAGGTACCTCAGCCTACCTCTTTATCTTTCCTGCCAAATTGTATTATTTACATGACTGGTATCACATTGAAAATATTTTCTCGCAAGGAATTTGAGAATATAAATAAAAGAAATGTAGCCCTAAAGGTCATTTTTGTAGCATAACTAGAAAATTCTAAATACAGTAAAAAGGAAGTCCTTGGTGCATTAGAGTTTTAAATTAATTCTTTAAGAATTGAAAGTCCATTAATTTCCTTTTTCATAATATTTATATTAGGCATCGGATTCGGGGGTAGGGGTACGCCTCCTATTTTTGCAGTGATGTACATGATATAGGCATTTGTTAGAATAGGTTGATAAGCACCCCCACACTTTTTCTTTAAAGATAGACATAATATAGGCATTTTCTAGAATATTGGCCAATCCGTGCAGATTTTTTTTCCAAATTGCGTTGATATGGCCAGTATTAAGGCATTTTAAAAGGAAATATACTTTTTTTCAAATTGCGTAAATTCTGCCCACATTTTTTCAAAGTGCTATGTAACAATGCAAATAAGATGAAGCTGACCCCGTCCACAGTATGACGTAAGCAGTCCAACGTCTCATAATCATTCTAAAGTCTAACGAATATTTTTTGGACCTCTCAGAAAAATATTGGAAATGTTAGACTTTTTTATGCATAGATTTTTATAAGAACAATTTTTAATGGTTTAACAGTAAAGTAAGCTTCACACATAATTAATATCATACAGCAAAATACAGTTTATGAATCTGAAAGTTACATTAAGTTCTAAATTCTCTCAAAAAGTGTATATATTCTTAAAATCGTTGCCCTTTCAATTTTATGATGAGGATATTGTTGTAGTGAATGTTGATAGAAATAGAAAGCATCAACGTAATTCCCGCCGATTTGTTGACAGATCCCAAGTACCTGCCAGGAAATGTCTCTGTAGCATAAAGGGACACGAATTCCATTATCGTGCAGTAACAGTTGGCGGAGGTTCTGTACAGATTGCTGTGACCTGTTTGTATCTCCAAGTTTATGATGATTCAATGCTGATAACATGTGAAGCATCACCAGAGGAGGGATATACAAATATGGCATCGGACTTATCTTCTGTTCTAGCATCAATTCTTCAAGGTACATACAAGCAAAGTTTAACTTGATGTCAAACATTACAGCTTTTCTCATTTTGTTACTCAATGACGCTCCCCCCCCCCCCCCAACGCACGTCTGTATCTGTTAACAATGATAGTATCAAAATACAAAATGCAAGGAAGAGTCATCTTCTTAAGTGCTTTTTGTAGGTACTTCAGTGATTGATGATATCGTCCTGTCCTATAGCAATACATACATAGGTACAGAATATCTGATACATATCCTATTTTAGAAACTAACTTAAGCATGTTACAGGATATGTGATTCAGATATGATAGATTTTTGTTTGAAAGGCTATTGCATGTGCATATATATTTTTGAATACAAAATACAGTATTGCAAAATAATTCCGATGTCATACTCTGTACGGCAACTGTTTGAAAAGGGGTCAGTGCTAATTTTATCAACTTTTCAATTTCTCGAATATACAGTGTGAAGTCAGTCAAATCATCTAGTGTAACAAACACCGCAGAAAGTTCCATAAGAACCCAATATGCAAGACATCACTGGAGATAATGCTTTTCTCATCTATTTGAAAAGACATTGCTTTGTAGATAATGGCTTGGCTGAGATAAGGTCTGAGAGAAGAACTCAGAAGCAGGCAAGGCATTCCCATGCCATACAAATCATATAATTGACTAAGTAATTGTGTTTGTGCAGAACCGGAAACTTTCAACCTAAACATGTTGTTTTGAGGTATAAAAAATTTTGGACACTCAGCTATTCTCACCCAATTAATTAATAATCTGAAACACTTCCAAAAACACAGTAGAATTGTCCGAGGTGTCCATATTAATGAAATACCATTTTGTATGGCCCAGAATAAAATTGTTTTCATGAAATATGAACAAAGTACTGGATTGCTGCTCTTCAAATTGATCACTTGTTTTAGGAAAATATTTAGGAGACCATAGCACAAAAACTGACAATGATTCATAAAATGTACGTCTCTGTTCTGCCATTGAAAATGAAATTCTCCATTCACTGTTCATATCAGAGCAAGAAGGGGCGCTACTAATTGGTACAACATGACATCCTTTATCTAAAATATCAAATAAGACGCGTCTATCAGGCCATTTCTTTTCTACACATCTATATATCCAAGGCAATGCAATGGTCGGCCAGTGAAGAGAATGTAGACATGTTGCTAAGTCAGATTCTTGAGTGTGGACTTCGAAAGTAGCGCAAGGTCCATGTTCATAGGACGATGCTAAGAAAAAATCACTCTTATGATACTGCAAGCACTGCTGTCTGAATAAGGAACTAAAGAGATATAGTTCATTATTTACATGCACACAAGAGGATCTCACGAGATCATTTTTCAGCTGGGTTATTAGCTTAAGTCTTGTGAACCCCGGCGGCACCTCTTGGATCTCCATCAAAATCAAAGTGTGTTGAGGCATACGGTAGAAAATGGCCTGGGGAAGATCACAGATCACTTTATGGTCTGAAGGCCATAGCATCCAATCGATGTCTGACGTTTTCAGTCTAAATCCCTCACGGAAACTTCCACTCTTTATCACATCAGGTCCTTTAATGCTTAACTTCGTCCTCATCACCACCTCCTCAATGTCCAAAGTTTCTCTTCTAAATATGACTTCTGTACGAGTTCCTATTTTTCGACATAACCCATATAAACAGCCTGTGACAAACGATGGATTCTATCCATTTGGGTATGAATGTGACATGCGATTTTTTCTCGGCGTTGATCTTTTCAGAACATTTCATATATATATATCTTTCATGCGCCAAAGAAAAAATGGAGAAGATTATTTACATGTATAAATATATAACTTATAAGCCTTTTCCGTAACGGAAAAATATTTCAGCTGTATCATTCTATTCAATATCATATTTTTAAAAATGACACTTAGAAAGAACATACCATTTTATCAGAAACAATGTCCTCTGAAGCAAAGAGAAATGCTATTTTAAGAGTTGTATACTATTTGAAGAAACATAAAGCAACAAAGATTTCCTAGGTATTGAAAATTTCAGCTTGGTAAGTCGATAATTAACCATATAACAGCTGCAGATAAAAATACATTTATTTATATGATCACTCGGTGCTGTCGCCATTTAGTGTCATGACGTCCGACAACGTCATTATATCTCAATGTCACTCTGTCTACAATTAACTAGAGTTAAAGAAAGAATTAAAAACCTTGACAATGTCACGATCAATTAATTGCACTGTATTAAAATTGTAAATGGATCTTTTCAAATGAAAAGTCCCTCGCCTCATCATGCCAGCATACTTAGTTTGTCGGAGTTTAATGTCTACCACACATGATCAACGACATCTTTCGAAGTTACAGATTTTGAAATTCTTATTGGAAATCGGCATTAACGATACATGTCTTCTCTCACTGAAGTCTTTTTGGAATCAAACAACTTCTCTTGATGCATTATAGTTCTCAGCTGTAGATCGTTTTAAATTTTGTATGTTTATGCAAATTTATTCAGGGGCTAAATTTTTACAGAATGTTGGAAATGACACCCGCTACTTTTAACGTCATTTATACCCCTGTTTAAACATTCTATACAAAATTCTATATCTATATAATTCCCTAATTCTGACTATTCTATATATTTTCACTGAACCACAGAATGAGGTTACAAAAAACAATGAATTAATTAACAGAAATTTCAGAAGACAAAATTTAATGTTAATATTAAAATAGATATTCTCTTTCACACTCAGATAGAAAATACTGCATGTTCAATGTTGCGCCGCCTGGACATACCATTGCTTACAAAATATTGATAATTCATTAAAATATAATTTGATATTTAGTAAATTTCGTGGATAAAAAATGATGCTTATTAAATATTAAAATGTTTAGATTTTGAATAATTTACTGATTTACCTCAAGCGAATTTAATTTCATTGCTCTGGCCCAAGAACCATTTGATTAGCCTTCGTATTGTATAGTTCCTTCGTTTTGATGCAAAATTAAAAATATTAAAGAATTTAATTATTTTTTTCTTTTATCAGATTTGAAATTTGACTTAAATCATAATTACTTTTAATTGAAAAAATCTTGTTTTCTTCTTCATTGGTAAAACTATATATAAAATCCATATGAAATTTACAAATGCGCATAAACTGTTATGTCATTGTCAGTAATTAAAAGCGTAGGACGGTTATCTGAATCGCATGTATTCTCTACTTAAACTTTTGAACGGTTCAAAATATGGACTATCAGATTACTGTAAATATTTTAAAGTTTTCTAAATGCATTTATTTCCACCGACGTAAACAAAACACTACACAGAGCATATTAACCAAGAATTACAGATAATTTCTGTTCCAACACAAACCCATAAATGTAAGGGAACCCATTGTATAATTTAATATCATACATCACTATAGATTTTATTCAGCTTGAAGTTTCACCCTAAACATGTTGTTTTGGTGAATAAAGAAGTTTGGATATTCACCAATTCGCACAAAGTGTAATAATAACCTAAAACACTTCCAAAAACACATGAGAAGGTTACTAGGTGTACATGTCCTCATGAATGCAGAATCTTTTTGAATGACCCAAAATAAAACTGTTTTCATATAATACGAGCACAGTAAAGGATGACTGTATTCAAAATTTATCACCTCTTTCATGAATATTTTCAAGAGACCATAACACAAAAACTGGCGATGATTCATTAACAAAAAAGTTTGTGTTCTGCCATTGAAAATTAAATTCTCCATTTACTGTTTCGAGAAGAGCAGGTCTACATGCTACTGATTGACACAACATGACGTCCCATTCTATTATCTTAGAAACAACACTTCGTGGAGGCCAGTTCGTTTGAATACATCTCTGTATCTACGGTAATGCTATGATCGGACACTGAAGGGATTGTAAACATGACGCTACGTCAACTTCTTGACCGTACCTAAAGTAGTGGTCCGCGTTCAATGGACAAAGCAGTTACAGAGCTTTTTTTCCTAAGTGTCTGCAAAGATATCGTTCTGAACAGAGAATTGTAAGTATTGAGTTCGTTATTAGTCACCTACAGGTGAAATCAAAGGGGACTATAGGTTTCCTCTGCGTCTGTCTGTATTTAGTATATTGTATATACATGTATATATTTGATTTATCCTGGTACGATAAATCTTTAATTGGTGATAAGAAAATACACATTTTCTTTTTTTCACCTAGTGCTTCCAGCCTCAATTCTCTGTTCTCATAAAGAGAACAGGCGTCTGTATGATCGTGTAGACATACGTAGTATATCTACTAATTATTTCCTAAAAATAAATAAATAATAAATAAATAAACCACCGTGTTGCTACAATCATTTTTTTTGTGGCGACCATACATGTAGTTAAATGTCAACATAATATAAAGAGAAAATAAAGATGAGTTGTGGAAAATTGCAAATAGCAACAAAGAGGGAGTGATTTTGTTCAATTACTCCTTAACATAAATTATAGATTAAATATAAATTAAATTGAGAAGGGGGATTAAATACATATTTCGAAGGTTATATGTTCATTAAAATCGAGTTTCAATTTTTTTCAATTTCTTTTTATGCCCCCGTTAACGAAGTTTCGGGGGTATATAGTTTTTGTCTTGTCCGTCTGTCTGTCTGTCTGTTTGCCTGTCTGTCTCTCTTTCTGTTTGTCCGCAAAAACTTTAACCTTGTCCAGAACTTTTGATTAAGTGGTGCTATGACTTTCATATTTCACATGTGTATTCAATGTGACAAGACCTTTCTTTGGGTACCACCAAATTTGACCTTTTGACCTTGACCTTGGAGTTTGACCCACTTTTACATGAAATTTTTAAAATTTTACTTTGGCCATATCTTTTGAACAGTAGACACCAGGACACTTATACTTCACATCTGTAATGTTTGTTTAAGGACCTTTCACTGGATACCAACAACCTTGACCCTTTGACCTTGACTTTAAGATTTTCTTACTTGTGAAAAAACTTTAACCTTGGCCATAACTTTTGAACGGTAAGGGATAGGGCTTTCATACTTCATATATGTAATCCTTGTGAAAAGACCCTTCATTGGATACCAAGAACTTTGACCCTTTGACCTTGACCTTTAAGACTGACCTACTTTAAAAAAGCAAACCTTGACCAGAACTTTTAAAGAGTTAGGACTAGTGCTTTCATACTTTACATACTTGATCCTTATGACAAGACCTTTCATTTGATAACAATAACTTTGACCCTTTAACCTTGACCTTGGAGTTTGACCTACTTTTTAAGAAATTGAACGTTGACCATAACTTTTGAACAGTAGACACCAGGATATTTATACTTCACATATGTAATATTTGTTTAAGGACCTTTCACTGGATACCGACAACCTTGACCTTTTGACTTCGACCTTGTAGATTTTCGTACTTGTGAGAAAACTTAAATCTTTGCCATAACTTTTGAACGGTAAGGGATAGGGCTTTCATACTTCATATATGTAATCCTTGTGAGAAGACCCTTCATTGGATACCAAAAACTTTGACCCTTTGACCTTGACCTTTGATATTGACCTACTTTAAAAAAGCAACCTTGACCATAACTTTTAAAGATCAGTTAGGGCCAGTGCTTTCATACTTTACATATTTGATCCTTATGACAAGACCTTTCATTTGATAACAATAACTTTGACCCTTTGACCTTGACCTTGAAGTTTGACCTACTTTTTAGAAATTGAACGTTGACCATAACTTCTGAACGGTTAGGGCTAGGGTTTTCATGCTCCACATAAGTATTTTGTGTGACAAGACCTTTCATTTGATACTTATTACATTGACCTTTTGACTTTGACCTTGGAGATTTGTGTACTTATTAAAAAACTTTAACATTAGCTTACTTTCAAATTTCACAATTGTTTTCCAGTGAGAATACCCTACTTCGGGTACCAATTAATTAAATTTACATTTAAGAAAAGTTTAATCTTTGCTATGTTGCCATAAGGGGGCATCAGTGTTTTACAAACATATCTTGTTTTCATTGTTTTTACCCTTTGATATTATATATCCTTTCAGATATTGAATAGGATCCAACCAGCTATTCTCAAGAAAAGCTGTTTTAGTTTTTCTTTGGACTATTTTTGTAAATTTAAATAAAAATTATGTTGATTTTATTTTTAACTTTGTTGGTTATTATTTTAATATTTTATAACACAAAACTTTGAAGAGAAATTTAAAGCACTGGGATTTTAAAAATATAGATAGGAGGGATTTTAACAAAATAAATTAAATGTTTCAAATATTCCTAAAAAATAAATTGAAGTACTTTGGAACCTTATTGTATCGGATATGGGGCCTGTTATTAGAAACAAATGCATGCAACAAAAATCAGTTATACTTTACAGGTGTAGAGATCCTCCTTAATTAAATTTGAATAAATGTCCAATCTTTAGTTCTTTGTGACGATATGAGTTGAATTTTCTGTTGCTATCTATGTTCCAGAGATTTAAAGTGATAGGTGAATAGCTACATGTACATGTATGATTTTAAAGTTTATGTGATTATTTGAATTAGAAACTTGCTTGAGTGGCTAAAATCTATTTTAAATGCCACGTTGAGATATAATCGTGAGTTAAATATATCTAATTATGGCATTGATTCATATATATAACTGGCTATAATCTTAATTTCTTTATAAGAGTGATTGATAATGATTGTTTTGACTGATTGTGGGGGATTTTATTTGCAAAGATTCATTTGTAAGTTATTGGCTTTGATCTATTGACACTGAATTCAGCATTATCCGTCTGAATTTATTTTTATTTTGAAAGCATGTGCTTCTTTATGTGACACCTTATCTTACATAAACAAGCTCTACTCAAGAAAGGGCTTTTTGCATTATATTTACCAGAGTATAATTTTATTATGTATGTGACATTAATGACTGTAATGCCTTAGCTATGTGTCGTAAGATTGAATGATAATAAATTATCTTTGTTTTCAATATCTTTCTTTAACTGAAGTTCTTAAAGGTACTTGGACACAGATTTGAAGTTATTATTTTCTCTATGATATTACGACTTATATATTTTGATAGCATTTCAAACAAAAATTAATTAAAAATCTTATTTCACATAAATGATATTCAAATTTCAAATTTTTTGCGGGTTTGATTGACACAACCTTGCAATATTATAAATACATTTTATTCTTAATCCTTAGGAAAAGTGGCAATCTCGTTGTGTATAAATGAAAAATATTAACACTATAATCCAAAAAATTCAGAGTAGGCATGTTCGAAAGCAAAACAAACACACAATATATTGTCAGTCCGTGCACTTGAGGTAAGAAGACTGTGACGATTTAGAACGCACCCGGTGAATTTTAAACATAAACAAAAACAGAACTCGTGCCCTGTTTACAAAAACTGTGTACATGTACATAACACGAGTGTGCTCGATTTGCTAAACCCTGTACGCAACTCCTAGTTCGGAATGACGATACTTGTGAAGAAGTTTTGCTTTCTAACATTTCTACTCTGAGTAAAATTATTTTTCTGGATTAAAGTTTTAATGCTTCTCATTAATACACAACAAGATTGCCACTTTTCCTAAGGATTAAGAAAAAGGTTTAAATTTGTGAAAGTGCAAGCATGTGTCAATCATACCCACCGAAAAATTTGAAGTTTTAATAACTTTTAAATGTAATAAGATTTTTAATTAATTTTTGTGTGAGATGCTATTAAAATATATAAGTCGTAATTTAATGGAGAAAATATTGACTTAAAATCTGTGTCCAAGTACCTAAAATAAATTTATCTTTATACTGTACATGCTATAGGCCTGATAGAAAAAAATTATAAACATGAAAAATTTGTAATTTATCTAGATACTCTGTATAGTAAATATCAATCAAAGTACTCAGAAGTACAGAGAGCCGGGTTCATTTACAGAGTACATGTAGAATTAATTTCTTACATGAATCACGTTTATATTCTGATGAAAAAATGATTTTAAAACTATCAATATAAAATATATAACACTGCCAGTGAGTTTTTCAATCCTAATACCACGTTCCGATTTTGTCAGAATCAGAATTAATCTGGACCGCAGCTGAATGTAAACAAACAGGCCAGTCTGGTTCCCTCTCCTGCTTTACCTCGTACGTGTAAAGAACTACGATAACACTTATTATAAAAATCCTTACGCTAATGAACTATATGTTCTTTGACTTAAGACTGAAGTTTTCAAAGTCATTACTACTAATGTTTATTTATATAGATAAAACTTCGTTTTATTTTTGTTGCTTAATTTATTTAGTGTTTGCATTATCTCAAAAGCGGCTGAGAGTAAGAACTATATTTTTGTACGTAACTTTAAAATGGAGACTATGGGGTTGACTTCCCTCTTTGAGCAATAAGCCCGGCTAAAAACAATTTACCCCCTCTATCTCTCTCTCTCTCTCTCTCTCTCTCTCTCTTACGAATTTGCCTAGTTTTTTAAAATTTAATTTTGATTTTCGATGCTCGTAGAAGAAAGTAACAGATCTTGCCTAAATTCTCTAGAAGATTTTTTATCATATTTTTTTTCTGTGTGCTTGTTTCCTTTATGTAAATCAAACAACAAGACGGAAAAAGTGAAAAACAAATACTGTCATGCACTTTAATATACGAAACTTCAACATAGATACACTTTTACATATTGCAAGTAAAAAGGATTTATAGAGGTTTGCAGCGTCTACACAGGCTTCATTTGCTTTCAAATTTCATTTTAGCATACTGAACTAATAACTTTCAGATGTATTATCAACTTTATGGAGAACAAAAAGATTTTTTTTAATTGATGACAGAAATAATAATCATGTTTTAGACGAGAATTCAGCTCCTTTTAAGATAGAATGGGTATTTCATGTAGTTAATGAATGAATCATCTACTGAATCAAAAATCTAGATATATGTCGTTAGTAAATGCTTCAAATACTTCTAAGAATTATAAACAATACTAGTGTGATATGACGTGTTCTATACCCATTGTTAAACCTCAAAAAGTTTGTTTTCTTCTAAATTTGTATACGGGTCTTCTATAAATTTGATCAATAAAAGGACGCACAACAGTTGTTATCAGTCGACAGGCGATAATTAATCCTACTAGGCACCTGAAACATTTTGTCCCTTGTTTTTACAAATAATTGCCCTTTTACATGTTGCTTACAGATTTTTTAAAGATCGTTTTCGTCTTCTAAATCTTATTTTATTCATTACATGAACATTGGAACATTTCGAATGCATTATAAGAAAAAAAAAAAAACAAACATAAAAGAACTTGAATTTATTTCAGGGGATATTCAATGTTTTGTCGTTGAAAATGAAATTTATCTCACGAGGTTGACAGGATTTTATTTTAAAATATTTCCACGAGTGCGAAGCTCGAAAGAAAAAAAATCCTTTACGGTCATGCAGTCATAGGCCGCATGATATCATATAGTTGAGAGGTTGAGAAGTCACAGCTAAGAATTGTGAGCTAGAAAACATTCTAAAAATGGATTTCGGCAACAGATTACGAAAACTTACTCAGTTTTGATCTCTGTGAGAGTGGCTTATTAACGCTTCTCTATCTTCTAACAGGCTAAAGAATATTTAAAAAATCATTCTTTGTTATATGGAAGGGAAACCGAGAGTTTTTATCACACTGTGGAAGGATATCATTTTGATATCCTTTTACGCTGTGACAATTTTTCAATGAATAATAAACTGTTATATTTCCATGAATAACAATAATAATAATAATAATAATGAATAAAAAAAACTGTTATATTTTATAAAGGCGATGTTTTAAATTTTAAAACCCAATGATTTGTTGACATAAAATTCCTGTGCAGGACTAGTACATAGTCCTGTTAAAATAAAATGAATTTTCTTTTGGCTTGCAAAATTTGAAGGCTTTTCATGGAGATTTTTAAAAAATATGCAATTATAGTCCTAAACGGGTAGATGCATTATTTTTAGGGAAAATGGTAAGTTAACTAGTTCTAATTGTAACGGGGACCGTTACAGATGTTCCCCAAACGCTCCCCAACTCCCTTTTTATGCCATTTTACCTGTAAGACTTTTTTAAATATGCTCAGTATTAAAGGATTTCATCATATAGTTATCAAAACTGCAATGATATCAACTATATCTCATTTAACATATTGCATGCGCACGCACATGCAAGCTAAAAATGGCATGTTGTCTAAACCATTAACAAATCTGTTTATCGTGAGAATTGATAAAAAAAATCATAAAAATATAAATGTTACTGTTTTTCAAATATATTTGTTATTTTACGTATTGCGTGCACACGGGCATGTATGCATGTCCTTGAATTTAAATTTGATAGATGCATAATGTAGAAATCCATTATACCTATTCATATTCTGAATTTCATCTCGTTTCGTTGAGAACTAAGAAAGTTATAGACATTTAAAGTTTCAGCCAATCAGATTGCAGCACACGTGCATGCACATGCTTTCATGATAATTCTTATTTATCATGCTGTAGATCTTCAAAGTCTATGAATATATTCAAAATTTCAAAGGATTTTGTCAAAAAACAAGAAAGATATTGAGATTTTAGTTTCAGCCAATCAGAGCGAAGCGCACGTGCATGCGCGTGAGTTCTTGCTATTTTGACCATGTCATTATGTCTATACTACTAATATATACTTATATTTTGAGTTTTAAAGCATATAATCAAAAAATAGAAAAGTTACGGCTATATCTATTATATTGGTCATTTCACGTGTTGCACGTGCACGCTCTTGCAAGCACGTGCGCGCAAAATGACCTTCATTCCACAAATCTACATAACATGCCTACTGACCCTAAAAAGGTTTTACCAAAGTCAGATGTGTAGTTTACAAGATCACTCCGGGACAAAAAAGTACCCAGGAAGAAGAAGAAGAAGAAGAAGAAGAAGAAAAATAATAATAATAATAAGAAACAGAGTAAAAACAATATGTTCCCCAACTTCGTTTGGGGAACATAACAAGTTTCCGATGCATTTTGGCCGAAAACGTGAATGACTGCAGCTCTGTTAAGGTGCGTACTCTACGTAATATGGAGTTTAATACCTTGTATTATTATGGGTAAGATCTAATAAATAGACAATTGTTTATAAATTAAAAAACAGAAACCTATCTAATTTCATTTGCAGATTCAATTTAAAAAAAAATACTATGTCGTTAGTTCTGTTTTTTCCCTAAAGGAAAACTAATTCAAGAACAGTTTTGTATCGATGATTGCACTATATATAAAAAGGCGAGCTTATTAGCTCTCTCATGAGGGCTAAAAGACTCTGCCTGTTGCGCAATTCAATTCATTATTTTTGTGAATAAAATAATGCATTAAAAAACACAAAAAAATCATTAATTTTATTTTCAAGTGTATTTTTTAAGTTCAATTTTAGATGATTATAATTTTAATGAGATTAAATGTTTATTGATCTTCTTTCGTTTTCAACCGTGACTCATAGGTTGACGCGTTTGTGTGTTGTTTTTTAAGTCTGTAATCTAAAAATACTTTATCTTTAAATGCCGCCATATTATCTATTTGAGCAAATCATTTCAAGCTAAGATATTAACAGCTCATTGGATAATTACTTGTATTCTGAGCAAGGTATGGAAATCATCAAGATTGAATGTTTAATCAACCATTTTAAGTACTATATTTATTATAAAACATGTTTATCATTTTTTAACTTTCGTTTTCCATTGCACGATAGTAAAATGATTTTGTTTCTAATCATTATATGACTTTGCTAATATATATGCATATTAAACTCAAATTGTCACTTTTCCTTCACGATATATCCTCAAAAGAGGACGGGACCGTTCATTTGAAACGTCGATGTTAGGGATGTGCGATTTTATCGGTATACCGGTATATCGCGATTTATTGTTGCGTGATACGTATCGTGATACGGAGACCTAAATACCGGTATTTATGAACATATTATAAAGTCCAGAAATTATTCATTTTTTTGTTTAATCTTTTCAAATTACAATTACAGAAAGTATAAAAATGTTGTAAAACGTGAAAAGAACGGCATCTTACCGTCCAAATATAGTTGATTTTATATACATAAATATTTCAAAAAAAATAAAATTTTGTTTTTCAAGCAAATTTTTTTAGAAAAATAATGACTTTTCATATAAAATCATTGTAAAAACTGCTTTTAAAAATATCATGATTTTATCGTGATATTGTCGGAAAAAATCGTGATATATCGCGATACGAAATTTTTGGCGATACCCATCCCTAGTCGATGTCTTTTTAATTAAGGATGCTTTGTACAGAAAACCTTTTATTTTAGATAAATATCGAAAAAGTTTTCAGACATACAAACGGACAAATCCAAGACATTTTCTGATAAAAAATAACGTTGTATAGGTCAAAAGAGGAATTATGCTTGTTTGTTAAATACACTTGTCTGTAAATTCATTGCAAAGGTTATGAAACAAAAGTACTTTTTATATGATTTTATGGTTTGTTTTTATTCCAGTGATCTCTCATTGAAAAACTATAACAGAGACAAATATGACAGTATGTTGAATTCACATTCCACTTATGCTATCCCTAGTTCTGTATTAATAGATTTATGGTTATTTTCACGTTAATAGTGTTACATGTACAAACTAAGTGCATAATAGATTTCCATAATCAGTGGTATATATTTATGTAATTTAATTTTGTTTGTTTTCTAGTCTCTCTTTGTTTGATTTCCAAAAAGGAACTGAAATTATTCTGTATAATCTGGTTTGGTATGGGGACAACCCCCTTGACAACCAGCTGAATCATCTGTATCCATGCAATCCCCTCATTTCAAGTCCTCGGGATTTATGGAAATTTCTAAAATTTCTTAAATGTACCTTTTAACTTCAAACAGTCAAACAGTACTCGATCTTACCTCATGTAAATAAACATTATGGCTGCTAGGTCTATGCATCAGTGATTGCCTCCCCTCACTTCCCATCACTTCCGGTACTATGGTTGTATTATTGAGCGGCAAGTTTGAACTCATACAAAGCAGCATAATTTTACATCCACAGTTGTTTAATTTTTTTAAAAATCAAATCATAAGGAATGACTATAATTCGTGGCGATCTGAATTTTGATAAATTCAAATTTGCCGTATTTTGCACGATGGTCTTTTGCTTACTTTAATCTTCATCTTGATTGATTGATTGATTCTATATTGTAAGCTCACCTGAGCCGAAGGCTCAAGTGAGCTTTTCTGATCAAAATTTGTCCGTCGTCTGTCGTTGTCGTTGTTGTTGTTGTCGTCGTTGTAAACTTTTCACATTTTCATCTTCTTCTTAAGAACCACTGGGCCAATTTCAAACCAAACTTGGCACAAAGTATCCTTGTGTTAAGGGGATTCAAGTTTGTCCAAATGAAGGGCCACGCCCTTTTCCAAGGGGAGATAATCATGAATTTGTTAAAAATTAATGGCATTTTTAAAAAATCTTCTTCTCCAGAACCGCTGGGCCAGGAAAGATGAAACTCATGTGGAAGCATCCTCAGGTAGTTTAGATTCAAGTTTGTACAAATCATGACCACCGGGGCAAGGGTGGGGCCAAAATGGCCGACCCAAGTTTTACATAGGAATATATAGGAAAAATCTTTAAAAATCATCTTCTCCAGAACCACTGGGCCAGGAAAGATGAAACTCATGTGGAATCATCCTAACGTAGTGTAGATTCAGGTTTGTTCAAATTATGACCCCTGGGGCAAGGGTGGGGCCAAAATGGCCGACCCAAGCTTTACATAGGAATATATAGGAAAAATCTTTAAAAATCTTCTTCTCCAGAACCATTGGCCAGGAAAGATGAAACTCATGTGGAATCATCCTCAGGTAGTGCAGATTCAAGTTTGTTCAAATCATGACCCCCGGGGCTAGGGTGGGGCCAAAATGGCCGACCCAAGTTTTACATAGGGATATATAGGGAAACCTTTTAAAATCATCTTTTCAAGTACTTCAAAGCTATGATTAGTGATATTTATATGTAATCATCCTCAGGTATTGTAGATTCTATTTTGTTCAAATGATGAACGCCTGGAGGGGGGGGGATGCAGGGGTTCAAACTTTTTTTTGTCATGGTCAATTCCAGGACTTAAAGAGTATATTTTAGGCAAGTCCGAGGAAGAAATATCAGAGTCCATATTTACCTTTACATCATTAAATTTATGTTACTTAAAATTTATTTTCATTTGTTGCATTGAATGAATAAAGACCATAGGCATTAATATATGTTTTACTTTTCCTCCATATACTGTCATATATAGTCATACATGAGTATTTCAACACAATACCAGACTGAAAGATTATTGGTACATTACTGTTTATTTGTCGCTCCTTTTTTTAGCATTACTGCTGCCAAAACCGAAATTTAAGAAATTCATTGCCGTTTGTTATACAGGAGGAAACATGAGGAATTGCGTAAAAGCAAGAGTCTAACTGCAACGGAAAATAAAAAGACGGATTGTATTTTCGAAACGTTCATAATGTTTTATGGGTATTATAACGCCCACAAACCCACATTTTTACTTAATACATTTGAGAATTTGCTTAATTTTTAGCGTTACGATCATTTTTTAACATACAAAAAAGATAAACAAGAAAAATATCCAAGTCCCAGGACTTTGGCGAATTCTAAATGCCGAGTCCCGATCCGGAATTTGTTAGTCCGGGACGTCAGACTTAAAGAATTTTGAACCCCTGCGGTGGAGTAAATTCAAGCCTGATGTGCTCAGGTGAGCGCTGTGGCCCCTGGGCCTCTTGTTTAACGTCCCTCTCGAGAATTTTTCACTCATATGGAATCGCCACCACTTGCCGGTGGAGGGCTACAAATTTTGTCCTATGCTCGGCACTTTGAGCAGGGAGGGATCTTTTTCGTGTCAGCACCTACTGCGACACGGGGCCTCGGTTTATATGGTCTCATCCGTAGGACCGGTCTCCACGTCCCACAGTGGGAGTTGAACCTGCGACGTAAGGATTTACTCCTTACTTCGCGACTCTAGAGCAGACGCTCTAACCACTGCGCCACGCGGGGCGACTCTTCATCTTGAAACATAAATCTGTTCTCTATGGCGGGTATTGTATTTTTTACTTTTGTACTTTTTAAAGACAAAAAAAAAAAATATAAAGGAGTGTGCAAAAAGTGCAAACAAGTTTCCAATGCGTTTTGACTGAAAACGTGAATGACTGCAATTCTGGGAAGGTGCGTACTCCATGTAATTTGGATTTTAATACCTTGTATAATTATGGGTAAAGTCTTATCAAGAAACTATGAAGTCAAAAACAGTAACCTGTATAATTTCATTTTCAGGTTAGTTGTTTTTGCAAAAAGTACCATGTCATATATTCTGTAATTTTCTAAATTTAAACGAATCCTACAATGTTCAGTATCGATAAATGCATTATACAGTGTATAAGGCGAACGTATTAGCCCTCATCAGGGAGACTGGGTTAAAAGACTCTGCCTGATGCGCAATCCCATTCAGTTATTTTTTTGCGAATAAAAATTTTATATTAATTTTATATATTTATTATTTATTTTAATAATAATTTTCTTTTCATGTATGTTTTCCAAGTTGCGTTTTAGATGTTTATGATGGGATTTAATGTCTATTGATCTTCTAACGTTTTCAACCGTGACTTACCGGTGGACGAGTTTGTGTGCATTTTAATCTGTAATCTAAAAATACTTTACCTTCGTTCCCGCCATATTATTTATTTGCATTGTATCATTACATGCCAAGATTTTACCAGCATTGGAGAGATAATTATCTTATATTCTGAGCAAGGTATGGAAAAACATCAACACTGAATGTTTAATTAATCGTTTTACGTATTTTATTTATCAAATATAATATATTTATAATTTCTTAACTTTCGTTTTCCATTATACGATGGTAAAATGATTTTGCATTTAATCATTATATGACTCTATAGTATATACATGTATATTAAACGCAGATTTCACTTTTCCTAAACGGTATACCATTAAACATACTAGGACATGCCTGTTTTTATAATTCTTTAATTCTCCATGAAAAATTTCCAAATCGAAAAGTCACAATACGTCCCAATTCATGAATTACATGTAATATGTATTTACCCACACTACTTGTTCAAAGCTGATCTTTTAATATTTTTCAAAAGCATATATTAAGAACAAGAAACCCATGGACCACATCGCTCACCTGAGCACTGTGGCTAGGAAAAAGAAGAAATTGGTTTATTATTGAAAAGTTTAAATCCAGAGTTAGTCCCATGACCAATCATGGCTTTGCTATCCGTATCCTTCTTGAAAAGATTTTCAAAGAATTTTCCTTTATATTTCTTTGTAAAACTTTGGTCTGCCATTGTGGCCCCGCCCTACCCCCGGGGGTCATGATTTGAATACACTTGAATCTACACTATCTAAGGATACTGCCATATAAATATGATCAAAATTATTATGACTTTGTTATTCTTGAGAAGATCTTTAAAGAATTTTCCTATAAATTTCTATGTAAACCTTTGGTCGGCCATTGTGGCCCCGCCCTACCCCCGGGGGTCGAGATTTGAATAAACTTGAATCTACACAACCTGTAGATGTTTCCATATAAATATGACCAATTACGGCTTTGCAATTTTTGGGAAAAAGATTTGTTTAAAAATTCCTATGTAAAACTTTGGTCGGCCATTTTGGCCCCGCCCTACCCCCAGGGGTCATGATTTGAACAAACTTGAATCTAATTTACCTGAAGATGCTTGCATATAAATTTGATCAACTATTACTTTGCTTTTCTTGAGAAGAAGATTTTAAAAGAATTTTCCTATATATTTCTATGTAAAACTTTGGTCGGCTATTGTGGACCCGCCCTAATCCCAGGGGTCATAATTTGAACAAACTTGAATCTACACTACCTGAACATGCTTCCATATAAATATTATGAATTATGGATTTGTTATTCTTGAGAAGAAGATTTTTAAAGAATTTTCCTATATATTACTATGTAAAACTTTGGTCGGCCATTGTGGCCCCGCCCTACCCCCGGGGGACATGATTTGAACAAACTTGAATTTTCAATACTTGAGGATCTTTCCCCATTGGTTTCATCTTTCCTGGCACAGTGGTTCTTGAGAAGAAGATTTTTAAAATATTCCACCAAATTTTCATGAATTCCCAATTATCTCCCCTTGAATGAGAGCGTGGCCCTTCATTTGAACAAACTTAAATCCCCTTCACCCAAAGATGCTTTATGTTAAGTTTGGTTGAAATTGGCCCGGTGGTTCCTGAGAAGAAGTCGAAAATGTGAAAAGTTTTCAGACAGACGGACAGACGGACGACGGACAAAATGTGATCAGAAAAGCTCACTTGAGCTAAAAAGTAAATAAAAAATCAGTTATACATTTTCTAATAAAAAAAATCAGCAAATTTAATATAGGTTAAATATCTGTAGACATTCATACATTCACAGGAATTTGCATGTTTTTGCTTTATTCGATTTTTAGGTCTTCTATTTCCTTCAATATTATATTGTTTATTGTCTAAAAATCTTATGCTATCATTGAATGACATCACAGAAATAAATTCATTGATTCTATATCATATGATAATTATTTTTAAAGTTATTCCTACCAATTTGTAACGTCAATTTTTTTCAATTTAATAAGTTCTTTTTAAAAGAAAAAGTAATTACATCATCAGACCAGATTAGATTTTGTGAAAACATTTCCTAGTGACGATAGACTTTTAGAGTTATTAAGGACACATAATACAAAGAAACTTTTGTCAAAAAATATGAAAATAACAACTTGAGTCACGTTTAATGAGTTAAATGAACACGTTTCACCGTGTAGTTTTTAATTTTTTTTATCACGATTTTTACAAAAATGGGATTGGAAGTGAAGATTATTTGTATAGATTACAAATGTAATAAGGAGGATTTCAGAGAATTTTGAACATCATAGAAGGGTTACAATTTCTTTATATTCTAAAAATGTATTATTTGCATCATTTTCAATGAAATTAGGCCAAAAAAAAAATTTCCCTATCCAGGCTTCCATTTTTTGTTTGTATCATCTGCCCTTAAATTAATGGACATCATGTCAACGTCAAACGCAAAAATGCTGAAAAACTTTGTATGTTTATCCAAAAACATGCTGCTGTCTGTCCTTCATGATATGTTTTCCTCCCCACTTTTTTACGTTTCATTGTCTGTGATGCTTCCTATATTGTATTTGTGCCTCTGACAAGACTGTTTAATATATTGTATATAATGCATAAATGTTATTTATGCACAATTACCCCATAAACTGAACTTGAACCTGAGATTTTTATGAATAAAACAGAGTTCGCCTTTACTATATATATATTATCAATAATACATTTTATCGTAACTGTATAATTGCACTACATTTTTTAGATGTCGTCCATGTTCAATAAGACAAAAGCTGTCAGTTGTCCCCAAAGCTGGGATGAATATTTGGAAGCTGCCTCCAAACTTTGTCCTCAGATTGACGGGGAGTATAATTATATCTGTGTTCCCAACCAAAACAAAACAGAACTTGTGCAGTTCTGTTTCGGAAGCGGCAGATTTCCTGCATGGCAGTTAGGTACGTCTTATTGAGCTGAATATCATGTCATAAGTTTAGAAGAGTGGATAGTTTTGTAATATCTTCTTATAGGCCCTATATGGTAGTGTCTTTTTATAGAAAAAGAACTACATTCAATGTTTTGAAATGCAAAACAGGATCGCATGATTGGCTACTATAATTTTTTATCCTTAATGTCCAGGGAAAAGGTTATGACCATGACCTGACCTTGCCTGTGATATAAAATGGTCGAACTTATTCTCACTTATACCATCAGTTAGTGAGTGATATTGTCTTTTTGATTCTGTGAAAATTTCATTAACTTTTAAAAACAAGAAAAATATGATAAGAATCCTATCTTACATATAAGTATTAAAAATATCATAAACTCATGTTAAATGCTATGATAAAACCTTTTACTCGAAACATATTTTATGAAATTTACTCGCATGAATGTATGAATGATATGTATTGTTGAAATAATTTCTGTTTTCTTTAGCCGAGCATTGTCCATACCTACACAATACTGGTAACATGAATGCTGAGAATTGCACAAGGTTCTTATACGGATGCCCGGAAAAACATTACATGACTAAAGAAATTTATAAATGTAAGTTAATTTTTATAGTAAAAAGAAGTAGACTTTCATTAACTATTTTAGTTTTTTGCTATAGTAATCACTTATTTTCTTTAACTCCCAAAGGACATGCTTTTAAACTTGATGAAACGAGTAATTTATGTCAGTGTATCAAAACAGGTTTGTTTGGGTTTGTAAGTGCAAAAAACCACGATTGATTTATTGTATAATGTTTAACGTCCCTCTCGAGAATTTTTTCACTCATATGGAGACGCCACACTCGGCACTCAGGGACAATGACCAGGGAGGGATCTTTATCGTGCCAGTACCTACTAAGACGCAGAACCTCGGTTTATATGGTTTATATGGTCTCACCAGAAGGACCCGTTACCATGTCTCACAGTGGGATTAGAACCCGCCACGTATAAGGATCAGCTCCTTACTTGGCGACTCAAGAGCAGTCGCTCTAACCACTGTGCCACGCGGGGGGATTGATACATATAACTCTGGAAACTGTAAGAAGAAGGATATGGAGATAACGAACAGTATTCAATCTCATAGTCCATTAAACAATATACAAAATAAGAGCAGAGCAAATACGGACCTCCGAAACATCAGAGGTTGGATTAGGTGCCATGGAGGAGTGAGCATCTCCTGCCGATCAGTCACACCCGCCTCGTGCTCGTTGTCATGATCAGGAAATAACGAGAAAAAAATCCGTCGTCAATTCAGTGTATAGATAATGGACTAACAATTGGTATGAAAAACGTCAGTCAGCATTTGACTCAGTGATAAATTGTATTTGCTGACAAGGTCATTGTATCGACCATAGCATTTACGAATTGATGACTTTAAACGAGACAGCTGATATTCTTGTTTCATCAACTTGCTTGTCAATAATTAACCTCGTTTTAGAAATTGTTTATACGTAGAGCATGCTCTTGCGTATCGAATCAACTGAGATATATATATACTCTGTATGCAGGTGTTGAAGGTATATTGCTGCATAAGTAAGGGAAGTTGACGTAAGAAAAGTTAAAGTCATCACGTTTATCATATAGCTTGGTTGTTAGATTACCATCAGTGTCTTTTTCAATTAAAATATCCAAATATGAAGCAGAAGTGATGATCAGCCCGTCATCCAATTGTTCTAAAGGGATGTATCATTCCAAATATAGACTTTAAATATGACACGATTTTATAAGAGAAGAAATCGGACAAATACAATTTATATTTTGTTAAACTATTCTTTTTCTAGATCAAGCGTGTTTAGATATAAATCCAGAAAGAGGATGTTACGTTGCCGATTCAAATTGCAGGTAAATATGATTTTAATGAATCATTTCTATAGAGTAACCGTAATAAGGTTAAAGTCGCTTTTTTCAATTCAATTAATTACAAGTGTTTATCATGATGTATTAAAAAAAAGGATTTTGAATGCAAATTTTTTCAATAATACTGTTAGTTTTTTTTTTAAATTTTGTAAGTATCTTCAATGACCCTGACATTATTAAATGTATGTTTGGGGTTATGATATCGAAGAACACCTGCTTTGCAGACATACACATATATTCCATGAGGCCCTTTAAAGCGTCATGGTTAATACATATCTGCAAAGATAGGGTGCATTGCCATATGCATGTTCACTGAAATAATGTAACTTTTTCATAATATTCACATTGTACAAAATTGTGATGTTGACAAGAATATCAGAAAAGTTCCTTATTTTGGATATGTAAAGGTTCATTATGATCATATCCCTTACAATTATAGATTTTACTCATTTTACGTTATAATTTCAGGGCAGACATTTAAATGCAACACAAACATCGTTCGCCTGAAAAAACAGTTTCAGGTTTATCATAAAACGAAATGTCATGAAAAGTTTACTTTCTGTAATTCCCAGAAACCTTCTTATCGTTTAATAAAGATCATAAATATTGTTGAATTCAACAAAATAAATACAAAAGAAAATTTACAACTTGTATATTCGATACTAGATTAGAACTCACTCACAGTACTCACTTCTATTTTACTTTTCTAGGACCAAAATAAATGTATTAATATTGGTGATAGGAGGAAATATACTTTGTCTTTGTACTTGAATTGATACATTTCATAGATAGATACATTTCATAGATAGATACATCATTTACAGTCTATTTGTCTGTATATCAACATTCATTCGAGTACAGTCAATTCTCGAATTATCGCCATTCGATTCATCGCCATTTTCGCAATACCGCCATGATTTCCCAAGAACGTTTTTCTTGCTATATAAAATTCTCTTTATAACGCCAAATTCGCATACCGCCATCCGCCACCCTGTTTTCAAAAAATAAAACAAACGTCCATTTTTATGTGTCAATTATCTCGATATACCGCCACAGGTGCGTGCAGTCAGTGAATTAATTTGACATTATCGATTTTGTAAAGCATGCAAAGCCAGACAAGGTACACACAATTAAATAATTAAATTAGAGTTAAATGAACAAATAATTTTAATATGAACTGTTACAATGATTTTGTTCTGTTGTTTTGTTTAAAAAATCATTTACGGCTTCGCCACGAAATCGGTAGTTGTTAAAGTACGCCGAATACGATATTATTTTGATGATCTCTGCTTTAAACAATGGAAAGTTTGCTTAAAAATAATTATACGGTATAAATTGTGAACGTTTCACTAACGATGATGCCATAAACAATAAATTTATTCAAGAAACCAATTTACGTACTGTCAGCAATACATCACGACGATCGACCCAGCATGTTTTTTTTTTAATGAAATCAGACGTGCCGACTTTTACATGTACATAGATGCATATGAATTTTTTTTACTTGTTATTAAAATCTATTTCATAACTGCACATTTTGTTTTAAGGAAATTGTACATAAAAATTTACTTGAAGTATTTTAAAATTTAGAAATATGTTTTATATACATGAGCATGTAATTATAAGAATAGAACGCTTTATGGTATTTCTAAGAACGGTAACTTGCAATTCTTGTTTTGAAAAGACGGGAAATTCAATTCAAAAAAATTCGTTATACCGCCATGATTTCTAAATTACAAATGGTGGCGGTATATCGAGAATTAACTGTATTCGAAAATTTAAAGAAAGCTAATTGCATGTAAAGAATGTTAAAATCATGCAAGGGGGAAACAAATTTATTAGTCTATTTATCTGTACATAACATTCATTCGAGTATTCGAAAAGAATGAATCGGTTAAACGTCCACATTTGCCCCCCCCCCCCGATAATTTACAAATAAAATTAAATATTTTCTACATATTATTGTCTCCATCTATCCATCAAACATTGTAGTTTATTAATTTCATTTTCGATTTTTACTTACTTGCTTTGTAATTAGGAAATTTATCAGATTAATATAGCAGGGGTACGTTGTTTACATCGATCTCTCATAGACTCTAGGCCACACCCCCATTTTGCTAGCCCATTTTTTATATGAGCGCCTAGATGTTTCAAGTTGTACTTAATACGGTCAATATGAAGAGTTATACTAGTCATTTACATTCATGAAAAAAATTGAAACTCAATTGTGCTCAATTGTTTTTTCGCGAAAAGGTGCAAAACCACGGGTACTTGTCTCTACTGAAGCACTGAACAGGTGACTTAAATTATTCACTTTCATGCTTTGAGCAGACCAATGCGACATCGTGTCGAGAATTTGCGAGCTATCGATGGTCAAATCTTTTTCAAATCTATAATGAAATTTCAGGGAGAAAACTTTTTTATGTTTAAGATGTGTTAAGAATTTTTATTTACTTGTTATTAAAATCTATTTCAGTGGATTTTGGTTGATTTTTTTTTTGGTATTTTTCATTTTATTTTGGAGTTATATAGCAAATTATTCTTGCAGTTACTGCTTGTGTCTCGTTAGTACAAAATTTTAAAATTTGAAGTATACTGTGGGTATATATTATACATTTGCCTTAGTTAACTGAAAAAGAAACAGAATTCAGACCTTCAAAAAAAGTGTTTCCTGCATTACAGCTCAAATTACAAATTCTATGTCTATTTAATATATAAATATTTTGAATTTCTGATGAGTCATTTCACTTATAACTCGTAAGAACATTACGCAGAAAAAAACCCAAAGTTAAGCCTGCCAAATGAAATAATTACTGTATGTATGTTTATATTTAGTTGGTCTCTGGAACTAAGAAGAGACTTTTAGGTGTCAGTTTATCATAAAACTTAGTACACCTCGAACACACGCTAATGTATTCATTCTTATCGCACGCTTGAAAGACGCTCCATCTTCTCATTTAAATAATACAATGACCTACATAGCCGTATGGCGAAGCCGTGATTTTACAGTGAAGTATACGACTTTATTTTATCGATATCTTGTATATATTGAAAGTCCTTTTCCTAAAAACACTTTTATGTATATCTATACAAACTACACTTGAAGACTTTAGCAATAATAGAATAAAGTTCCGATTTTAAAATGTAAAATACTGCATATAAAAAGGGGTGAGATAGCAGTGTTATGAAGATTCATCTTTTAAAGAAAGCTTAATGCATGGATAGAATGTTAAAGCTATGCAAAAGGGAAACAACGAAAGAAAAAAGAGAACTTCAGGGTCGTTAACCTGATCAATAAAGAGGACACTGTGGTTGTAATCGGATAAAAATGGATGTTCATTCCTCCATTGCACTTGATCTCAACTTTGAGATTTTCAGGAGTTTACGCTTGCCATGCCCTCGGCTTGTAATGTTCATTTGACCTCTGAGTATTATTACTGTTTATTATATTAGATTACACATTCATATAATTTATATTTGCAGCAAGTCGCTTACCTCAACAGTGACTCCAGCTAGTACATCCCCAGCAGCAGGGAATGAAGTCACTATAGCCTTGTCCGTTGTATTCGGTGTGATATTTTGTGTTCTTATCTCAGTACTTATATCTTTCATCTATATGAAGAAAAGAGGAAGTAAGTTTATATACATACATACATATAAAGATTCCTCATTCGCATTTCAAGCTACTAAAACAGTCAAGTTCAAAAATGAAATTTACACTTAATTTATAATAACATACACTGTACCATGTTGAATATGGCTGAAATATATAAGCATTTGTCCTTATGCACTACGTGTTGAGATAACGTTAGGGGACGTTAATTCGTTATATCAACGTTATTTGTGTTTTTTATATGATTGAATAATTTCAATCTCTCTGATTGGCTGAGATCCAACTATGTTAGAAAAAAACTACGTTGTATTAACCTGCACGTGACGTTCCGGGTGAATACAAGGATTTATTTCCTATACTGTAACATCGATTTAAGAATAGATCGAGGAATTCCAAATTGATACACATTGTTTTGGAAAGCTATTTAAAAGACTATGACTTTTTTTTCATATGAACAAAACATAAGCGAATATATTTTTTTTTCGGGTGAGGGTGGTAAGAGCCGCCAGGGGAAGGAGGGGTACCCCCCCAATACTTTTACTGAACAATATTTTTTTTACTTTTTGGCAGTCAGATTTCCCTGATAATACTCCTTCCTTTCAAAATCTATCCAATAAAAAAGACTGACATTATATTTTTTTCATGGCAACAAAAATTGATTAAAAACTTCAAATTGATACGACTAGTGAGGCTTATTTACATTTGAATTCTGCTTCTCGTTTGTATTTGGTTAGGACTAAATTAAATGCAAACAAGTAATAGGCTCTATCATATTATCAGTGAAACATATGATAAAACAATTATTGCTGGGTTTTTTATGGTCAATACAATGATGTAGCCATCTTCGAAGTACAATACTGCACCCCTCAGATGGCTAAATCATTGTAATGACCTCAGAAAACAGCAATAAGTGTATTATATTGCTGATGCCTTTCTAAAAATTAAATTCAATACTTTTTGAAATCTTTCAAAACAATTCTTTATGGTTAAAAATTTAAGAAAAGGTATGAGCAATTAAACTAGAGGAGAAGGTGTCTTAAATATCTTGTTATAGATAACACTGGCGTGGTACATGTCTTGTTTAGTGGTTTTATATTAGACTAGAAAATGCACTTTTGTGTTAATATCAACAGAAACAATGTTCAAATTAATTACTACGTATAGAAAACAAGATTTTCATCAAAATATAGTTTGAAGAGAAACGCTGGGTACTGTGAAATCACAAAATTTCGTTGTTTTCGAGGTATGAAGAGTCCCATGAATTCATGTCCACCACGAAATGTTAAATGTTTAATACATAACTACTCAAAAAAGCTTCATCCACGAATTCAAATCCCCACGAACGAAGAATTTTTTCTCAAACCACGAAAATTTTATCACACGAAAATATGTGATTTTACAGTATTTTTCGCTTCTGGTGACGTACGAAGTGAATGTATATATATATATATATATATATATATATATATATATATATATATATATATACTCAACAAAAAAAGAAATGCATATTCTGAATAATATGAAAATCTAAGTTTTCAGTTTAAACCTTATTTAGTTTAGGCGATTTTAGAGTGTGTTGTGATAAAAATCAAACATGTCCTATTTTGCAACTTGAAAAGTCAAGTTGATGTCATTTTCATTGCCCCCCAATTCAAGGGGAATAACAATTTGTACTGTGCGACGTCTCAATTCTATTGGGTTTCCAATGTACGAATAGCGTGGAGGAATACCATATCTCTTTTCAGTCTCTTGCGAACAATTTATGCACTTTTATGCTGATTTTTTCATCCAGCAATTGTAGCAGCAGTTTTTACAGCAAGTTCTAAAAAGCATGAGGTGCTGAAGGGGGGGGGTCTGACGGTCCTGTCTGGTCGTGGTTACCTGCGGATGGTCAGATAATGGTCTTCAGACGTTAGTTTAACGCTTGCAAAGCCAAATGATTTATTCCAAATACAGTTGCATCTTCCTGTTGCGTAGCTCCGTTTAGTATCATCGTTAGCTTGGTTGGGTTCATCTTTGTTTCGGCTTGGCATTGAAGCATCAACACTGCAATCAAATCTTAAATATAGGTTTGATAGGAGTGTTAATAGTTTCTCTGAATCCAAAATATCAGCGAAAATAGACATCCGATTTAGAAGAAATCATGAAAAACACCACTTTCATAAACATGTTTAATGGAAGGAGATAATTCAACACTTGGGTTTTAAAACCCAATGTTGTCCTTTAAATAGGTCAAAGGTATCCAATGATATAAAAAATAGTTGTTCCATGTACATTTTAAAAACTTCTTTGACGAGTAAAACAATATGCGTTTCTATTTTTGTTGAGTATATATATACATGTACATGTATATAGTACTATAAACATGAACAACCTCAATAAGACTTTAGGCCATTTAATCCATCTTCAGAAGCTCTTTAAAATAGACAACAGCTGTATAATGGTAAGCGAAGTATGACGTAGTTATTGGGTAGTCAAAAAGACTTTTACGTCATAGTCAATTGTTTTTGCGTCAATCGATATGTGCTGGTATTTTTTAATATAGAAACATTTATGCATGTGTATAACTTATCATAAAGAAATACATTATTTTGACTAGTTACTTTTCAAATAAGAAATAAATTAGATTGCTTTGTTTCAATACGTCTTTAGAATTCTAGTATGAATATGTTGAAACATCAACATTGTTGAAATTTAATATGTTATAAAAATTGAGTTTTAATTAAAAAAAATTGAAGTAAGAAGGTTCTGCGAGAACTTTTCTAAGACGTCGACCAGTGGCATACCTATATGTTGCAAGAAAACATTGATGCAACCATCAATTGTCGCCCAGGAAATAAATAAATTAAACGATAGAAATGAGGCTTGATTATCAAACCGCTTCGATGTGTATGAAAAAGGCATGCGTTCTTTAAAGTTTTAAATGTATTTAAAAATGACATTTGAGTAAAACTTGCATATTTAAAAAAAAATCAGATTTCTTTTAATAGCAAATGTTTTAACATTTTGAAAACTTATAGTCGGATGAAAATCGAACAAAAACGAAACACTTCAAAACTTTAACAATTCCTCAAGTAAATGTTGGATGCATAAAATATAGATTGAAATTAGACTCATGCATCGCCTATTTTCAAAAATGTATTTCACTTTTATACCTATTCTATCTAAATATCAAAATGACGTGGCCACGCGATGTCTTGGATTCAGCTAATTTTTTTCTAACTGAAACTTCAATGAATGAAAAGATTGACTATATGAAGGAAAGCATGGTAGTTTACCTTGGTTGCCATGGAAATGGGGCTAGAAGGTGTAAATTATTGTGGATATTGCTATTTTTCGATAAGGTCAAGAAAAAAAATACTAGGCAAAGCTATTTTTGTGCATATTTTTATATGCTTCATGACAATTAAAACTATGTAAAAAAATAGTATATATCACAAAGTTTTTACAATTTCTAATTTTCCGATGCAAAAAAAGTGAATAATTAGTCTTAGTTACCTCCCTTGTTAGACTAAGTATTTAAAAACTTCGACAAGTGATGTGAAAATCTTAGTAGGGAGATTTAGATTCAAGAAATGTAATTTTGCAAAATAATAAAATATACACTGGTTGAAAAACCAGTTTCCCATTGTGGGAAACCTTATGGACACCATATGGAAACCTCAAGATTACATTATGTTTCATTGTGGTTTCCGTGCGGGATACTGGGTTATTCCCCTTGATTCCGTGCAACGGAAACACCTTACGCTCCGATTCCATTATATATCCCGAGGCTCGGAATCCAGTGGAATTGCGAGGTTTCCCTTGATTCCGTAAGTTTCCCGTACGGGAATCTTAAAGATTCCACTGCTTTCAGTGTCTCGGGATACCTAATGGAATCGGAGCGTAGTAGTTGCCATGGATGGGAAACTAGTCGGGAATCTTAAGGATTCCATGTTTTGGAAACCACATGAATACCGTAAGGAAACCTGAAGATTCCACTGGCTTCCGTGCCTCGGGATACCCTATGGAATCGGAGCATAGTGGTTTCCGTGGAATGGAAACTTGATGGAATCTTTAGGTTTCCTTTTACAGGAAACTACATGGAAACTATAAGGAACTACAAGGAATTTTAGTGTAGCAGTTTCCGTGTGACGGAATCTTTGTGGAATTATCTGGTTCCCATTCCTGGTGGAAATTACTGGGAAACTTCAACTTATTCCTTAACTTTTCTTTAAGGAAGCAATGCGAAATGTCTAGAATGTGAAAAGAGAACAGCAGTTTCAAAGCAAATACATGTACACTCTGTAAACGTTACTGGTAATAATATTAATTTCCTTGGTGAACAGTGTTTTCTTTTCAAAATCTATAAAAAAAAAAATTACATGTATAAAGAGGTATAAAGAGAAACAAGCATTACCATGTTAAATGTTTAATAATTCATTTGATGTACAAAAACAGCATTTTAAAAATAAAAATGATATTAAAATACTAAATAAAATCATATATCTTAGATAAACAATGGAACAGTTTTTCACATTTAAGTCCATTCATAAGCGTCATTAAGTATTTCTTTCAACATCAGTTTCCTGGTATTTTCTTCACATCAACTACGATCTGTAATATTCATACAAAATTATTATATGATGTCAGAATTATACTGCTTGAATATACATTAACTCAGAAATCTGAAAGATCAGTCAATGTTCTTTAATGTACCAATTTCACTGACTATTTTCAGTCTTAAAGTTTTCCATGACCATGATACATTTGGTTTCAGCATTTAATGTGTTTCTTTAAAATTTGATTAATGCTTAATGCTTTATGATAACAAAAAACATTACATAACTAGATTTCATTGAGATGGTGGCCATCTAAAAAGAGTCCCACTTTTAGCAATGAACATGAAAATGTAAGGTAGCTGAGAAGGGCTAATTTTTAATATTTTACCTACATGTTGAGCAATGGACTTTGGAGGGGAAATTGATTTTGTTAAATATACATGTGCATTAAGGACCTATGTAGTTTCATGCGAAAAGTGCAGACGTTTACTACACAGGGACCTGCGAACATATTTGAATTCAAAAGAAATAAAAAAAAACAACATTTTTTTCATATGAATATTTTTCTGATATTGTTTAAACATTATTTTATAGATGTCTTTGTAGTTGGATTACAAATTTAAAACAAAATATCAACATGACCATGAACTACCGTATTAATGTCATTGATCTACTTAGTGATAATGATTTAATTATACACGACAAGAATTTATACGTGTTTTTATTCTATGCCTATAGAAAATTATTTCATTTTTAAACAGTATATTTTTATTTTAAATCAGTAATGAATCTTGAAATCGAAATTCTAAATAGTTTGTATGTTCTTTCATTGAACTTCTTAAAAATAAATGTAGGTTATTTTATGAATAAATTATGTTCACTTGTATAACGTATGATTATTATACAATAATTTTTAAATAGTATTAAAAACGCTAATCATGATCTTAATTTTAAACAAGTTTGCGGAGACTGTGTGTATACATGCTTGACAACAGCCCAATGTTCCCTGTAGGTAGAAAACCCTCTCAAATCACACAGAATATACAAAAAATACACAGTGACAGGTGTCTCCTGTCTCCAGGTGTCTTCGCAGCACGTGTCTCCACCTGATATGGCACGTGAGGACAGTTGCCCGTAGTTACACAGGCCGTACTAACGTTTTCAAATATGCTTTTTAGGAGGGAGGGGGTCCCAAGCAAAAAAATAAATAGATAAAGTAATTAATAATAAATAAATTTAAAAAACCAACAAAAAAGTATCTTAAACAATATTTACTATTAGCAAAATACTAGTATTTTAATACTCAGACCCCCACCTCACTCGATGAATGTTTTTTTTCTGACCAGTTTACATTGATTTTTATGTAACTATACTAGGTCTTACTCTTCTATATTCTGTCTTTTAATCAGTAATCGCAACTTCTCTCCTTATGACTGATTTTAGAAATCTATATAACTGCACTTAGTCTTCTCTATTCTAATTCACGCATTCTATACGAGTTTAACAAGATTAATGTGATAAATCCAATTTAAAATTAATTTGCGTTAACGGTCATGAAATATTAAAAAGTTTGTCACACAGAAACACACTTTAGTTATTTTAACTGTTTGAAGGGGGGAGGGGGGGCAGTTAATTCTTTTGATACAGTATGTGTTCACGTTTGAAAAAATTCTATAATCGGGAAAAATGTGGTAACCTCAGAAAATATAAAAAATACATGTACAAATGTAGTTGGAAATTAGTATGAGATATAATTTCAAAGTTTCCCTACCTGGAAACATGGGAAAACTACAGATTGATGGCTTCCATGTCGGGAATCTATATGGAAACCACTGAGGCAAGTTTCCATGGTTTCTTATCTTGGGAAACTTACGGGAAACCACAGGCAAATTTGGGAAACCTGGCTTTTCATCCTGTGTATCAATTAAAATATTTATGGATAAATGAAAAATAAACATTTTATTACACCATAAAGTTGGTCTAAATGTGCCTTTTCTCTATCCGAGTTATTTCCCTTGTTGGAGCTCTTCGGCATTGAAGAATACAAAATATGCAAAAAGAATTTTTTTTTCTTTTTTGAAACATCTTGTTCGGGAAAATTGTACCTCAAGAGATTCAGAATTTGATGAAAAACAGTTAACATAGTAGGGATTTTTGCCAGCATCTTACATCAGAAAGTTTATTATCTGTAAAAACCATCGGAATGAAATCTTCAAAAGCAGCTAAAGGTTGGATCTGGACATAATGAGTATTACACGTAGCCATTCGTAGAAAGGACAATATGAGGAAATCAGGGTGGTATGGGGCAAAGGCCGAGAGGATTTTAACTGTTCCTTTCAAGAAGTCTTTGAAATAGAGATCGAGAGATACATGTAGTGATGTGGTAGTCTCCGACCGATCCTCACTGCAACGTGTACAGCTGATGTAAGTATTTTTTTTATTTATAATTCTATTCACCGACAGGTGTCAAATGTACCGGGTAGCTGACTGTATATTGAAATATAAGACAATAAAAACAAACAATTACAAAAGAATGAAAACTTTGATGCACAGTTGCACATATTAAGGCCTACATGTACCTGAAATTGAATCATATATATTATACACTTATCCACTGGATGTGAGTGGGATAGCTCTTTTATCAAATCTGCGACAGGGAACTCTTCCCAGAGGGTTTGCCTGAGGGGAATAGTTTCTGTCAATTGCAAGGGTTTGATAAAAGGGCTATCCCACTCTCAACCAGTGGATAAGCATTTTATTATACTGATCGATGTATAATATAATTTCTGAGGTTTGAATTTTTTTGGAGTAAGATAATTTTGCAAGAATAATCTGAAATTCTGATGACGTCACAATGCTACTGAAGTCATTATGACATCGTCAGTTTTAAGATTTATCGCTGGAAATCAAAATTGGCGTCAACAATTGCATGAGAATTTTCCGAGGGTGGATAGCAAAAACTATACCCCGAGGAAAAGCCTTGCTATGCGTTGACTATAAAGGATAGTTATTTTACCTTCTGAACTTTATATAGGAAGCATTTTAACAGAAGTATAATAATGTGAAATATCTGTGCCCGTTTTTGGGTACCTGTATTTTATTAGCTCTTCTCAGCCAAAGGCTCAAAGAGCTGATGCTATGGCCATTTGTTTGGTGTGCCTCAACTTTTTAGAATAACTCAAGAACCCCTTGATCAATCAGTGTCAAATTTGTCTCAGGGTTTCCTTGGCCTAAGGGCTACCATTTGTACTAAAATAATTGTTGGGACCCTTACACAAGGGGAGATAATCAGGAAAACAAAACCAAAACCACTGGTTACCAAAAAATCTTATTCTCCAGAACCACCGGGCAGATTTTCACCAAACTTTCATACAAGGATCAGGATATCTCGAAAATTTAAATTTGCACGGGGAATTACCCTGGGGCAAAGGGCGTGATCTCAAGGTCACTTCAAAGTTGACTTAAATTTACAATTAATACAAACGTTTATATTTTGCTTACTTTAAGGACTAGAATCATCAAGTCTTGTAAGTTGATGCATCTTAGGACTTCACATCATGTTAACTCAAAAGTAGGTCACGGTGACCTACTCTTTTAAAATGTTGCGGGCATTTGTTTTCAAATTGATTTGAAGGCATATTTTGGACACTTTAAGGCCTATGATCATCAAACTCTGTCAGTTGATGCATCTTGGGTCTTCAAACAAGGTCAACTTAAATGTAGGTCACCGTGACCTACTTTTTGAATTTTATGACTAATCCTTTCTAAAACATTCAATACCATTATTTGAGACACTTCTTGGGTTTAGAATCATCAAACCTTGTAAGTTGATGCATCTTGGGACGTTAAAACATGGTTATGAAAAAATAGGTCACTGTGACCTTCTTTTTGAATTTTGCAGGCATTTGTTTTCAAATTGTTTAAAAGGCATATTTTGATTTCCTTCAGACCTACGATCATCAAACTTGATCAGTAGATGCATCTTTGGACTTTGAAAATGTCGACAAAATGTAGGTCACGATGACTTACTTTCGACATTTTATGGCTTTATTTAAGTATCTTAGGTATTTATTGGCTTAGAATCATCAAATTTTGTGAGTCGATGCATCTTGGGTTTTCGGAAAGTGACGACCAAAAATTAGGTCACTGTGAACTACTTTTGCGGTTTTGTAGCTATATTTAAGTATCTCTGGTACTTATTGACGTAAAATAATCAAACTTTGTTAGTTGATGCATCTTGGGTTTTTGGAGATTGTCGACCAAAAAGTAGGTCGGAGATTGTCGACCAAAAAGTAGGTCACGGTGACCTACTTTCGACATTTTTATGGCTACATTTAAGTATCTCAGGCACTTATTGACTTAGAATAATCAAACTTTGTCAGTTAAGGTATCTTGGGTTTTCTGAGAATGTTGATCAAAAATTAGAACACCGTGACCTACTTTTGACATTTTATGGCTATAATTAATTATATCTGGTTTTAATTGGCTAGGAATCATCAAAATTTTGTCAGTTGAGTCATCCTAGGGTAATGGAGAATGTCGATCAAGAAGTAGTATTTTTGAATATCTCAGGTACTTATTAGAATCGTCAAACTTTGTCAGTTTAGGCATCTTGGGTTTTTGGAGAACTTCGACCAAAAAGTAGGTCACTGTGACCTACTTTTGACATTTGCTGGCTATATTTAATTATATTTTGTACTTATTGGCTTTGAATCATCAAAATTTGTCAGTTGAGGCATCTTAGGATATCGGAGAATGTCGACCAAGAAGTAGGTCACGATGACCTACTTTTAAATATCTCTGGTACTTATTGGCTTAGAATCATCAAACTTTGTCAATTAATTTATCTTGAGTCATATCAGAAAATTTCAATTAAAAGGTGGGTCACTGTGACCTACCTATGATATTTTATGATTGTATTATAATATTTTCAGTCTTAGCTGTCTAAATATTATCAACCTTTGTCATTTGATGCATTTTGAGTCTCATGATACTAATAGAGTTCAAGGCTTCTAATAGAAGTAATAGATTGTACAATTTATTAGAATAGCGATTCCAGGCCCTTGGCCTCTTTTTTTCTATAAAATTCGATATATTTGAAGGAAATTGTTTGCATGAATTTATGTTTCCAAGTGATATTAATGTTTGTGTCCTTTCTATTTTAACAAACAGGACTTGTAGAAATCAAAGCACAGAAATATTAAACCTTTGACTTTGGACATTCAGTCAATTATAAATGATTAGTGGGTTAAATTTGCTGAAATTTTAAGCAATGTCAAGAGTGAACACCGTAGAATATTTGAAAGAATTATCACAAAAAGGTAAGTTAAAAATTATGAAAATTAGCTCAGTACTTGCAGACACGCAGACTTTACAGCTGTTAATAAAGTGAAGGAAAGTGTTCTAGATCTTAGTACATGCACTTTGTCATACTATGTGAAATCATTTTTTGGACCTTGATACAAGTTATTTGCTCTGCAAGGTAATGTATTGTGAAGAAGGTAAAGAAATCTATCTAAGGGTGTAAGAAAGTGACAACTCCATCTGTATTTCAGAATTAGTTAATTGTCTTGGAGCACTCTTTATTGACTTTTCTAAGATGCAACTTTCTGTCTGATAATTTTATTTTACTTATCACTGTTTTTCAGCTATATATTACAGGCATATCAATCTAAAACACATTTATGGATAGTTTTAGTTCTACAGTATTGATCTGTACAGATGAGATCATTCTGATGCTGTATACTTTGCATGTCAAGGACAATGTTTAAATTAAAAATAGTCACATTCAAGAACAAAATACATTATACCACATTACATGTACTATCCATTAAACATGTATGTTTTATTACAATTAATTCATGATATAATAACATTTCATTTACCACTTTAAAAATTAATTGTTGTCAAATTCATTTCTACTCTCCAGCAATGTGCAGAAAAGATTAAATTCAACCTTTATCAACCATTCCTCATGATTCAGAAAATTGTCAGGACAACATTTAAATATCAGGTACATGTAATATATATACATGTATATTATGTTTAGGATTCTAACACAAACTTTCAAATTAAAAAATTATTCGATCATTGCAGCCCTTGCAGGATTTTCCTAATGAAGATTCTCTGGATTACAGATCCTCTAGCAAGGAGACCAGATACGTAGGTAGATGTATTGTGTATTAAGTTTCATGGATTCATTGTGACTTAATACATGATTGCCATGACAATGCATAAAGATCATAATGTTTAGAGGTTGAAAATATATATGTTTTATATACTGCAAAATTTTAAGATTCCAGTTTTTAAAATTTAAAAATTGATATCCAAACTGACGAAAAATTTATGGTATTTTCTTTTTTTAATTTCATGTGAACAGATAGAAATGACCAGAGGACACCCCCCAGGAAAAAAAGGCTTTTCACGCTGGACTAGAGTAATTTTTACATGAAAAATACAAAGTAGTAAAAAGAACAGAAAGAAAAGAAGATCCGGTAAAAGTTTTCACTGGTGCAAGATGGATAGAGACGGTTTTCTTAAAACCATTACTAAAATCCACAGCAAACTGCAAGCTACTTTTCAAACTTATACAAAAGGACATAAAGAAATGTGAATTTGAGGAAACCAAGCTGACGTCAAATGAGAGAATATGAAGGAACAAATTTTACCAGATTTTTTCTTTAAGCAGATCATCTGTTTTCCCTAGAGAATATGTGTATATGTGTATTTTAAATTGATTCTAAATAGATTTCTTGTATTTTCAAAAATGTCACTGTTTTGGAGCTTACATTCCAATGTCATGTTTATTTCTTTATTATGAAAAGAAGCTGACTTTCTCCACTTTTTATATCCCCACTTTGCAGGAGAAGTGGTATAATGATTTATTATATACCCCAACAATTGGCTCACAAATTTATAATTTTATACTGGCAGGCTTCACACAGTATGCCATGTATAATTAGAATATGAATATATTTTAACAAAACATTTTAACAAAACTGAGAACAAGATTAATTGTGAAACACTGAGTCACTGATTCCCACATACATGGCAGCTTATGCCACGACTCCCACGAGGTATCCCAAAAAAGGTCTTGTCACAAGGAAAACACCTGTGAAATATGAAAATCTAGTCCAACTTCAGAAGTTGTGGTCAAGGTTCAAGTTTTTTAAGTGGGTCAATGTCTAAGGTCAAGGTCAAATGGTTAAAAATATTTATACCCATTAAAAGAGCAAAATAGTATAACTAATCATCTGAGTATGCTGATAAGCAATTTTATAATTAGAATTAATTCCACAACATTTAGCATGGAAGGCAATTTTTTAAAAAAATGGTTGCCTTCTCCCAATAGACTGACTAAAAGTCAAAACTTTTTTTACATTACGCTTTGGGGGTAAGCATCTCTTATCCGCAACTCCTCTCATACCATTGAATGAAATTTGATGAAACTTTCACAGAATCTTTATCACATATTGCCATTGTGCACCTCCTATTTTACTTTTTGAACTAACACATATTTTGCGTTTCCCACAACAAAACATGGACACTCCCATTACATTCATATGGGAGGCCGGGGGTAACATTTAGTGAGCTCATTGTTCACCGTACCTCTAGTTTATTTAATATGAATTTGCCTTTTTACTTAAATTATACATTTAAAACAATAACCAGAAAACAATTGTTTTGAATTTGAAAATTTTTTATATGAATAAATTAAGAGGATTGGAAACAACTACAGGCCATAAAAAGATTTGTAAGTATTGTTGGAAACTCACTTGTTAAGGTCTTCCGTTTCCAACGGAAGACCTTCTACTGATTCTGTTGGTAAAGATTCTTATTCTTTTTTTTCTTCTGCTTCCTAGACCACAACTTTGAGGCCTCATATCTCACTCATTTCTCAACGGATTTCGCTCAAATTTGCAGAGTTTATAGAGGTTTATAAACTCTACCAGAATGCTGCCTAAAATTTCAAAAAGTCACTTCCGGTTTTGAGTTATTTCTCTTTAAACGAAAATTTATAGGCTTTCGTTTCCAGACAAAGGCTCAGAAACGGCTAAAGCTGGAGCAGAAATTCTACTGATTTTAGATAATAGAAGGATTGAAGTTGTGCACATCGGTTTTTGTTTTTCGATTTCTCTATACAAAATGGCGCTATATAGGGGTCAAAAATTAGAATGCCTAAAAGAGCGAAAATTAACACATGTTTTCCTTTTTATCTTGAAACTAAAAACATTTTGTGAAGACATGTTGAACAAAAGTTGTGCATAATTGCAAGGGCTTTCATATAATTTTATTCAAAAGGGGCTGGCCCCTATGATTAGGGATTTAGCGCGCTTGAAAGTTTTTGTTTTATAACTCAAAAACGGTAAATATTTCGAACTGGATTTTACGGACAAAATTGTTCTTTAACACCTTTTTGATCTGATGAAAATGTTTTGTGTTCGATTATACCGGGGGTATTGCGTAATACGTAGTACAAAGCAGGCCAGGTAAACAGGTAGCGTTTTTCATTCGGAAAGGAAATCAGACCTTTTCATGTGTATAACTGAAACAGACATGCCATCAATTATATACCCTGCAGTATTTAATGTTAATTTTCTTTTAAATAAGGTTTTAAACGTACTTTATGGTTCACTATTAAATGATTTATTACAACTAGTCTAACTTTCTTTTCTTCTTTTGTTGTTGTTAGTTTAATAGTGTTCAAAAGCAGAGAATATTAAATATATCTACCTACATTTCTTATTACAACAAACTATGTAAGTAATTTTAAACTGTATGCATTGAATAATTGACATCATTAGCTGTATACATATTACGATCTCATGTTTCAGTTCGATGTTTTCAGTTATGTAACATAACGCGCTAATCCCACGCTGCCGATCGAGGTCACCAGTGTACTAGCCACCTGTGTTATAAACAAAGCAAGTATCTGTGATCGCGTTTAACATCAATCTTGTACAAAGAACTCTTAACTAATGGGAAATAATGTTTTTAATTATATCAAATCAATAAGATTACTTTACCGATCTTTATATAATCTTATTCCAAACACCGGTTGCGTAAAATCATTTCGAATATTAATCGCTTTCTTTGGCCTGTTCACGCATCAATACAATTAAAATAAAAAAAAAACATTTCTCTATCCCGTGTTATTGTATTTGATTAATTCTTGAAAGGGGACTTCGACAAATAATTGTTATTAGTGACGGAAGTCTTGTGATAGGTACGTACTACGCATGCTGTGTACATATTATTTTTACCATCATTCGTTTGAATCTCCGTTTATTTATTTATATATATATATATACGTATAAAATCAAATAACATTAATAAATACATATTTAATATTAATTTCAAATATACTATAATTCACATCTTTGTAATATAGCAAACAGCGTCATCCAGCTCTGTCAGTGTTGTAGCCCAGTTCTCGTTTACATGCACGTGGCGAAAGAGAGCCGCATGCATTCGATGTTAAAATACATTGTGTACTCTGATACACTACTGAACTGAAAATTCCCTGATATTCTGAAAAATCTCTGATAAACTCTGTTACCCACTGTTAAAGTTCTGATTTTCTCTGTTTAAGCACTGTACAGTCACTGTACAAATTCCCTGTACCTACTGTAATCCTCGGTAAATCACAGTACAGACTCACTGTAATTTATTGTACATCCCTGTACTTTACTGTACGTCCCCACTGTACAGCTCAGTACACCACTGTCTCTCATTGTACGCCTCCACAGTACAACACTGTACATCACAGACGCGTACAGTACTCAATCTCTGTACAGCACAGTACACTACTGTTGATCACTGTACGCATCCCAGACTGGCACTGTACATCACTGAAGTTCAATGTACGCATCCCAGTTTGACACTGTACATTACTGAACCATACTGTGATTTTTTTTAGACTTGTTAAACTTCTGTAGTTCTTAAATTTTACATTTTTTTAACTTCACTAATTGTTTAGATAAAGCCGTTGGTATTTTAATCTTAGTAAATAAAATATTTATTTTGAGAGTGATAATTTTGCGCTGATAAATGCGCTTAGAATACACTAATGCCATGTATAAAAAGTAAGAAAAAAAAAATTCTGATTATTGATTATACGTAATATCATAATAATATTAAATAATTATGATTTCTCTAGTCTTAAAGTTTTGAATTGACCAATCAATTGAATTGAAAATATCTTCTCTTTTATTTACCAGGTATTTGATTTCAAAGAAAGATTATTTAATTTAAAATTAATATTTTATTAAGGCATATCTACTATCATCTGTAAATGTTGTACATTGTATAAGTTGATCATATGTTTTGTCAACTCCATGACCATATGGAGAGTAAAAAAATACATTGTTATTTATCTAAGATTAATTTGAAAAAGATGGAAAAAACTAAATAAAGTACCAGCATTGTACTATATATTTTTTTTATTTTGGTTTACTGTGAGTCGGAAAGTGCAAACAAAAGATCAAGTGTAAGATTACTCTTTTTGTTTCTTCTGTCATTAATTGAGTTGAGAGTAACAAAAGAAAATTAATTTTGAAAAAAAAATTAATTACATTTAGTGAATTCTAGATAGTAAAATGTCCACATTGGCCCACGCACCCAGGTCCAATGGGGGAAAGGGGGATCTAAATGGTAATAAATGTCAATCTGGTACTAGTGGATATCTATTACAACATTTACCTTGAATAAGTAAACTTTTATTTTACTCTGAAAAATCAGTTCATATACATTTGTATTTAATAAGATCAGATGTACAAGCCAAATCTGTAGTATAATATGACGCGCACTCTTAGCCTAGTTAATAATTTACGAATTACGTGCATAATTGTTTAAGAAATGCATTCACCGTTATAAAAGACATATTTCAGTGGTCAAAATGGTTGGAAAAATATGTAATAATTATCATGCTCAATGTGTAAATCCATAACGTTATATAGAATACTACATTAGTATTCGGCATTCAGACATTTGGAATTAAGATCGAGATAGGTGAGAAATGTGGCTGAGAAAAAGTGAAGATTGAAGAACAAATTTCAGACAACTCGGATAAGCCATCAAGTTATTTGGGTCAAGATTAAAACATTTAGTTGGTTGAAATTTTGAATTGAATAATATACCTATTTTTTCAACAAACTTTGTATCGTCTCGTATCTTATTTTCGACCATATTGTATTTCAAACCTAGTTTTCCCATTCTGCACGGTTGAACATAATTTTTTGGTTGCAAAACTTGGAAAATACTTTTGAAGCACAACTGTAGTGAAAATATCCAAAATAATTAATTCAACGGAATTCCCCCGATGGTTTTAGTTCGTTGTCAGAAATTCTAGTCTTTTCACTTATGCACATTTTATCTGTAGATTAATTAAAGCCGTAATCGGTTATTAACAAAGACTTTTTGATGACATTTTTCCGAAAGAAAATTAAGATCTCTGTCAACCAGATGCATGAAGATTGAAATGAATGGGTGGATCAAACGAATTTTTTTCCTCCATAAATATGGCCACTCTCTTACAGATTTTTACTGGAAAATGCTACGTAATTTCATTGATTTTTTGTGGAAATACACAGCTACTGACAGATGGGTTCAACCAACGAATAAATGTATTTGCTACCAAAATATGCAACTTGTTAATTTTTTTTTTTGGAAAGACAGACAATCGTATTATTATTGCTTGGAATATCCAATAGATATTTATAGCCAAAACTGATTGGGCATTATTTAGGGCGAAAACATAAGAAGTTAATATTTTTTTTAAGAAAACTGCACCCTTTCCATATTACGGCATATAAATAAAAAAGGTTACACAAAAGTGCAATATGGATTATATCATTTTATTTATAGACACATATGCTAACATTTTAAGTCCCTATTTGCTTATATTCTTCAAAGTTTGCAATAAATTTATTTAATAAATAACATCTAAATAGCTCGAAAAAAAAAAACAATACGCCAGGATATTATATAACTGTACCAGGTATCCTGTAGAATTTCATGAGAAAATACGGAAAAAAGTAAACTATTGTAATAAATTTCTATCAAAAATCCTTGATCCGCACCTTTTCTTTTACATGCTTACGCACTCGGGTAGAACCAAGGTAAGTTCTTGTATATCACATGTTATTCGCTATGGTCAGTTTAACAATAGACCCTAATTGCCTTTTGTTCTGGGCTCGCGTCTCACCAGTGATGTAAGTTGCAAATATACAAACTAACTTACCACTCAGAACAAGGTGGAATTTTCACAAATCTCTATACATCACAACAATCATAACTTTTTTAATAATCAAGAAGAAAGAATTCATGCTTTTTAAATAGAAAAAAAAATGTTTGAATTAAAAACTGTAGTACATAGATATTGTACTAGAGACACAATGCATAAACTGATAAAAATAGGAAAAAGGTACATGTATACAAAATCAAATAACAAAAATTGAATTAACCCAGAGAGAGAGAGAGAGAGAGAGAGAGAGAGAGAGAGGTGCAGAGAGAAAATGATTATTTTAGCAATTTGTAAGATACATGTAAATCATAAGAATAAAACACACAGAGAAAGAGTGAGAAAGAAGATAGAGGATACATCAATAAACATTAATGGATCATACATTAAGTAATTACAAAGTAATATTTTGTCAAAAGTTATTGGAAACTTGAGATACATGTGCAGTCTTAATTAAGTTAATCTACATCAAATAGGCCCAATAGGAAGTCCTTCAAATGGGGGAGTTGGGGAGGGGGGGGGTCCTTCAAATGGGGGAGTTGGGGAGGGGGGTGTTGATGCATAAGATGTAAATACGGCATTTAATGAAAATTATATCGTTTCAAGTACACTGTAAGTTCCAAGAAAAATTTCATTCAGAATCGCGCTTAAGAAATGGATTATATAATATATTGAATGAAGTAAGACATGAAGCATGTAATATTTGAGTTTTATCGATCTGTTAGTAAATAAATATTTAGTTGATTGAAGCCGTTTTTCCAGTTTGTCAGCAGTGGTTATCTTTCCTAATAAGGATTTTTTGGTATGTTTTCCTCCTTAAATGCGTCCAGATCACAATACCCATAAGTGCAGACTCTTGGATTATCACAATAACATTTCTATGTGTATGTTTTAAATTTGTGTTGAAAGAATCCGTATCGCACGTCGGAGCAAAAAAATATGCTAAGAAGCAACAGACAGACACGGACCCTGAGTGCGAGTACATGACCCCTTAATGTAGAATATATTTGTTTATTTTTTTTCACAAAAACTCAGCAATTAAATATTGTATATATTGAACATGTTTGAGAAGAACGGTTTACTAAGGAGCTGAAGACACGGGGCCTAAGGATCAGCGAACAAGAAAGGTCCCTCACTGCTGAGTAATATTCCGTGTAATAGATCAAAATAATAATAAAGAAAAATAATCAAACAAATTAATAATAAACAACAACAGAATATTGGTTGACGTTTGCACAAGAATAAGTAACTTTGATTACTTCCTATAGATTTGTGCATTGGTAGTCCGTCATGGCACGATTGCAAGGATCTGATGGCACGGAACTGATGGCACGGGAGCGAGAAAGATCCCTCATTGTTTCACAGTTTAAATGTAAATTTGTTATAATTCATTGGTAATTTCAGCATTTACTAATTGAATTCAAAGTTCTCAAAGGGTCTTGCATGCAAAAGAAAAAATGATATTTCATCAAATTAAAGCCGGTGAATTGCCCGGGGCCATCAGTTTCGTGCCATCAGATCTCTGCATTGTTATACTCAAACGTGCCATGACCGATTTTAGGGGATCACGGTTGAATTTTATATTTAAACACTCAAGGAAACCTTGATTGTTTTTCCTTTTTGGGGTGAGGGGGGCAATCACGCGACATTATTAAAGATGCATGAAATTTTTTCACATTTATCAATGATTGGAATTGGATTTTCTTCTCTCTATTTTCTTTCTTATTCTTTTTTTTTTTATCTTTTTAAAATATCATATCAAAGGAGGGGATGTCAAATATCAATATTTCTAATTGATGATAGATTACATAAAGTTTGATTCGTAAAAACAAAATAACTAAAATAGATTTTTTTTTACGTTTACTGAGATATATTAAGGGACTAGCTAGTATTTAGACTGACAGAGTAAATATTTTTTAATATAAAAAATGTAATCGCGAGTAACAGAGAAAAATATATATGTAATCATCGTTCATTAACACTGACTTTTATTCTGTTGCTAGAAAATATTTTTAATTTCTGTCAAAAGTAGTTTCTATCTTAGGTAATTAAACCCAGAATGTAATGTACATGTAATCTTAACAGTGTCTGTGACAATTATTTGATACCAAATTTTCGAGAGTATTTTTGTCAGGTTAAAAAGATTTCAGAAATTGGTAAGTCTAGCATCGCTTGTTTACAAACAAAAGTGTGTACACACTATTGGCAGCGCCGGGAAGTACCCCGAACAGTAAGACGACAGGTGTCACTGCCGCCATGGACACTCGCCAGCTACATGTATATACAAGCATGCAATATTACGCAACATTGAAGTGACACGTGGATTCGGAAATATCTTCTCTCTCTCTTTCTCTCTTGTGTTTCAAGTAAAGTGTAATTATTATTAAAAAAAAATAAATAAAAAGTAATTGTTAAAATATTACAATTTATTGTTCGAAGTGAATTTAAGCTGGATCTTTCATAAATACATTTTAGAATTATTAAACTGTACTAGTATAATCTTTCTTGACACTTTCCATTTCAAAATTTTGTTATTTAACTAAACTCAACTCTTTTATAATTTTCCTTTTAATAGAAACATGTTTTTGAATTGAAGGAAGTGTCGCAATGTCATCAGTGAAAAATTGCTACTTAAAATCTGAAGGTAATTCTTGAAAAAAAAAAATTATTAATCTATGTCATACCATATCAATGAAAATTTTAAATCATTTAAGATTGATTAAGGTAAACTCAACGAAGAATGTTTTTTTACGAACATAACTTAGTCCAAGTCCGTTTTTAACTGTAAATTCATTTTATTTACACTTAATATTTGTGCAGTTTGACATCACTCAATTTATTTTAACTTGAGATCATGATTTATTAAGAATTCAGATTTATAGATAATTATATGCCAGGTGTGCATTATCAGTTCATGTGAAAAATATAAAATTTATAAAGCAATTGTACATACGATGCTCAAATTAATTTTTTCAGATTATGTAAGATTAATTAGGATTATATAACAAAACGATCCTTTAGTATTTTATTCATTAAGGCGAAATGGGAATTTTAGTATTTGTGAATATTATTACTGAGTTGATATAAAAAAATTAAATGATGTATTTATTTAAAACTTAATTTTATAATCAATGGCAATTTATGAATACTGCAAATAAAATAATACATGTTATACCAAAAAATACTTTATGCTGAATATATTAAATTGTCATTTCCTTAATTCACCTAAGAGCTTACTAAGGCGAAACGGGAATGCTTAATTTTACAGTTAAGGCGAGATGGGAATAAACCGTATTATCTTGAAAGAAGGGGAAAAAACTTTTGTTACATTTGACTGTGTTTGTGTGTTTAGATACAAAAAAATAAAAAGAAGAGGAAAATACATAACTATACATGATTGAAATTTATCTAGTACATAATCACTGCATTCATAATTGTATCTAAATAAGTTTAAGTCAATAGAGTTAGAGCAGAGGTAAATGCTATTGGTTTTTAATTTACAAAAGAAAGAAAGCAGAAAATAAAATTTTCAGCGGATTTAGATAATTAAGTAAACTCAAAGAATTAAATTTCAACAAAAAGGTAACGGGGTATATTTCGGTTTATTATATTGGTCCTCTGTACACGGAAACATAGAGAAATGAAATATTTAGTCATCTGAAAAAAAAATATTGATTAAAGATTAAAAAAAAAAAAAGCCATTTTAAATCAAACTCTTGTCTTGGCCTTTTTTTTTCTTTTAACGGGCGTAATATTGGAAATTTTACCTCCAAAATGCTTACACGGAAATATTTAGGATGAAAAATATAAATACAAAACAAAACTTTGAAAACAGAATTATTAAAAATTCAGTCATTTACTAGAATTAAAACTTTTTATTAAATAAAACTCAATGGGGAAAAGGACAGTGTAAAACTGTGCAGTACAGTAATGTACAGTTATGTGTACTGTGAAATACTGTGATGTACTGTAATGTACAGTATATATGTACAGGGAATAATAGTAATGTACTGTGAAGTACAGTAATCTGTACAGCAAAACTCTGTGACGTACAGTGGAAAACAGTGACTGCGTACTAGGAAGTACTGTAGAGTACTGTGATGTACAGAGGAAATGTACTGTGAAGTACAGGGAGGTGCTGGGAAATGCTGTGATTCTGTACAGTGATGTACTGTAATGTACTGTGTTGTACAGAGCCAAGTACAGTGATTTACAGTAAAAGTACAGAGTCTATCAGAGATTTTCAGAGAATAATCAGAATATCAGGGAATTTAAAGTCCAGTAGTGATAGTCATAAATAGAAAAATGGGTTTGAAATCATGTCAACTCTTTCATTTTATTCAATTTCTCTCTATCTATCGGGAAAAAAAATCATCGAGTAGATCGCAATAATGTGTGTTTAAACGATCAGCATACCAATGCATACGGGGTTTTCATTCATCGTCCATGCATGCAAGGCAATTACACGAAGAAGATCGGAAAATTATATTGTGAATTATGATAAATATTATGAGTCTTTTTCCCATTCAAATTCACTTCGATGAACGAACGATTTTATTTGACAGTACAAGACTTGAGTGTTCTATAATACCGCCATCTTAAAATGCCTTAGGATTTAGTTTTAGTAGAAAACGCTGGGGCATTAACATTATTCAGTCTCTTTTTTTTTTACCATGTCCGTTAGCTCCATATGTAATTTTACTTTAATTTTAATGATACATTGCGTAAGAACTAGCGATCTGCAGTTACTAAATACTTTAACCATTATTGATTTAATAATTTCGTTTTCAACACATTTTTTCCTATACACATTTTTTTCCCATCACAGATTATTTCCATGGTTATGCCATCTTTAACTTTTAATAGAAACTTTCGAATCATATGGATAGAATTATAGTAAAAGAAATGGATTGAACATCGATAGGTACATGTAACTCTTGCACGTCTGAACTTCAGAAGCGACTTCTGTGCTCTGCAATGTTTATTTATATTACAGGTTTGAATAAAGTACCCCGATTATAGAATTTATGAAAAAAAAACATTCAACTAATATGGTCCAACTGAACAGCTTGAGAACAGGTTTTAATTAATGTGCAGTCACTAATCAGTACCCCGGTAAAAGAGTATTAGGACCATACTTGCCAATACCATTTGTTTTTATAATTACCATTAATTATTCAAAACTCATAATTTTTTTTAATGTTTATAGCTATAGTGTGCTAACATTTAATTTTCATTTGTTCCGTGATTTAATATCGGTAGCAGATTTAAATGTAAGAAGTAATAAACCTGCATCGTATTTCCAGAACTAAAAATTTAAGAACTTTTATAACAATATATAGCTACTGAATATTACAAATTTATCATTATTACATGATATTACTACATTTTTACGACTTAATTTAATTGTTAAAAGTATACACGCTATAACTTGCGCCAGTTAAAATACGATTGGAAATTGATATAATTTGTTTATCAATAAAAGTTACAAAAATACTGTAAATCACACCACTAAAATTAAACGCGCTACAAAGTTATTAAATTCTAATTATTTATTATCTTGCAAGGAAAAAAAATATCTATTTTTAAATAAATCCATCACGAGATGCCGTCGCTACTGTTAGATTGATAAACAGAGGTGTCATAAAGAAAACAAGGTAGGCTGTTTGAGATACTACTCACTTTTGACGTGGATGGCAAGCGTCTAACTCTTAATGGTACTTATCTTTTAATGTATTCTGTATCAACCATCTTCTCTGTTATGACTCATATTGACCTTATATTAATAATTGTTGTCAAAATGCAACAGACCTCGTTGTCTGTGATTTCCCGTGGACATGTGTTTCTATATAGGCCTACTGTTTACGCACTTCCTTCATCAATATTCATGAAAAGACTGAATTTTAATTCCTAAATATGTTTAATTGTTTTGTTATAACAACGACATCTATGGTACAATTTTGTGGAAAGTATTATTTTTCATTACACTTTATGTGTTTTAAATCATTAATCATTTTGTTTCACACAAAATTCGGCGTTCATATAGAGTATATGACTTTAATGACTTTACATGTAATATTGAGTATTTTCTTTAAAATAATGAACTTGTATCTTACGCACATTAATTTTTCTTGGTTAAAAAAAAACATGAATGAGAGAGAGAAAGAAAGACTCGCCTTGCTCATATACATACATATATTTATCAAATAGTTCTTTATCAAATATACCGGTATTGTTGACTTCATTCTATTAAATGTATTTCCGTTTCCTATTTTAATTAAATTTATTTATAGATTTTATTCAACTTCAAGTACAATATGTGGTACTAAAATGAAGTCCATGCATGGTGCTGTTGAATATCCGGAATTTTTCTTTAATCTTTTATACCTGCGCTTCCTCCTTCACGGGAAAAAAAATGTAAATACATGTAAAATGAACGGCGTGTATAAACCGATGTGGTTTCGGCTAGGCAACGTGTTTTTGAACATGATCAGCGACCTTTAGGGGGGGGGGGGTATAAAATGAAGATAATGCAGAAAAACGATTAGCAAAAATAGGAGTTTTTTTTTTTAAATATTATTCTCTCGAACTTCTGGGCAAGAATGGGAAACCATACTTATCAAAGCTTCCTGAAATACATATAACTAGTGCTAATTGTAACGGGGACCGTTACAGATGTTCCCCAAACGCTCCCCAACTCCCTTTTGGTGACATATTCCCTGTAAGCTTCATTAAATAAGACAAGCTCTATGCATCTGAGATTTTAACAACATTTACAAAGAAGTGTACAAAAATCATTTAAACTTTAGCATTTCACGCGTGCACATGTGAATGCATTTGCGTCATGACCTTATCATCTTGTCTGCACAATCTATATTTAATTCACTGAGTATTAAAGTATTTAATCCAAAATTATTAATTAAATACGCTCATTCAAGTGTATGTTTGATTTTACTCATTTCACGTGCACGCACGTGCATACATGAGCATGGTGACCATACCTTCTTGTAGAAGTCCATTAAATCTATCTATATTCTAAATCCCACCCCATTTGGTTGAAGACCAAGGGAGTTCTAGCTATTTAAAGTTTCAGCCAATCAGATTGCAGCACTTGTTCACACACGTGTATGTATGTGCATGGTGAGCATACCTACTTGTAGAAGTCCATTATATCTATCTATGTTCCAAATCCCATCCTGTTTGGTTGAAAACCAAGGGAGATATAGCTGTTTTAAAGTTCCAGCCAATCAGATTGCAGCGCACGTGCATGCACGTGTTTTCATGATAATTGCTTTATTTCTTGTTGTAGGATATCCTAATACATGGCTATGTTCAAAATTTCAAAGGATTTCGTCAAAAAACAAGAAAGATATTGAGACTTTAGTTGCAGCCAATCAAAGCGAAGTGCACGTGCATGCGCGTGAGATCTTGCTATTTTCACCATGTCGTCATGTCTATACTACTAATATATCCTCACATTATGAGTTTCAAAGCATTTCATCCAAAAATAGAACAGTTGCGGCTATATCTATTATATTGATCATTTCACGTGTTGCACGTGCACGCTCTTGCAAGCACGTGCGCGCAAAATGACCTTGATTCCGCAAATCTACATAACATGTCTACTTACCCTAAAAAGGTTTTACCTACATCGGACGAACAGTTTACAAGATCATTCCCGGACAAAAAAGTTCCAGGAAGAAGAAGAAGAAAAATAATAACTAGATGCGTTCTTGTTGCTGGGGCAACAAGCAGGTCTTCCGACCGACTTCTCTTTTGCAATCTTTGCTGTGTCATCCCATGAAATAGATTTCATAAAGTATTTTTTTCGTTTACGTTCATTTACAGTAGGTTCTCAACACAGATCGTGATTGTTCCAGGTATTTAACAAAATATCTCCAAATATAGCTTTTAAAAATCGACAAAATCTTCCAAACATGTTATGAAAGAGTGAAAAGAAATTTGCATCTGAAAAAAGACAAAAACAAAGAAAAAATTTGGGGAACGCCCCGAGCGGGATTCGAACCCTCGACAGTTAGACAAATTTTGGTTCGGTCATATCTTTGCAATAAACGCACGCATGAAGAAAAATGAAAACATATATAGATATCTTTGAAGACGCTCTATAAACCCTGTAAATTCAAAAGAAAAATATTGAAAAACAAAAAAGTTGAAAAATTGGTAGTTTTGAATTCACTTCCGTTTGCGACCGGAAGTAAAAACGACGTAAAATGAAGGTCGATCAACACATCTACAATCGATGTTCTATCACCTCAGCGACTTTCACTTTCCTATCTTTTGCCGTTCTCGAGAATTTTTTGCGACAAAATTCCATTTAAAAAATACAAATTTCCACAAAAATCGCGAACGGAGAAACATTTCAAAAAAGTGAGGGACACCCCTGGAGATATTAACATGATACATCATCCCTGAGAAAATCGTTCAAATTCGTCCACGCACAGCTGAGATATGACCTGTACTATGAAAAGTGGAATAATAATAATAGAAAACAGAAGGAAAACAATAAGGTCTTCCGAAGGAAGTCGGAAGACCTTAATAATAATAATAATAAGAAACAGAGTAAAAACAATATGTTCCCCAACTTCGTTTGGGGAACATAATAAAGATAACTGTTTTTCAAATCATGACTGGAATAGGCATTCAAAATTAAACATAGGAAGTTATACACCCGCAAACAAAGTGATTGTGTATTTTGGGGGTGGGGTGGGGTTGGATGGGTTAGGAATAACATTTTCTGTTTCACTGTCCAGCTGTCCTTCTGCCTCTCAAGGTTTTCCCTGAAGCCCAGGCTTTAAATTTATGGAGAATCTTTGAGCCCATACTACATGTACTCGATACAAAGATTTCCAATGATCATAAGGTGTCATGACTTTGGTTCAAGGGAATATTATGGCAAATTCAAGGTCACTATAGAAAGAGTTAATGTTTTGTATGAGCCATTTATATATGTAATCGAGAATATCTGGAAGCTCATACTTGATAAAGAGATTTTTTGTGACAAAAAGGTTTTGTATCATTTTGACTCAGAAAATAGTATAAATTCAATCTAGCCTATTTTTTTTTAAGTTCAGACTTGATACAGATAGCTTATGGTCCTCCGGTTTCAGATGACTAAAAATAATGCCATTTTATCAAATTCAGGGTCACAGACAGAAAAAGTTGTAAAATTCCTGTCAGGCTTTTGAATTTGTAATCACTAAAAGTTGTTTGAGATTGAGGGTTTGTCTTGACACAGATCCAAGGTTATTCCATAGAGATCAGGGTTACTGACATAAAAAAAATTTCTTTTCCACGCTACGAATTAATAGATAAAAGTCATTGGAGGCCGTACTTGAAATATAAATTATTTATAAATAGAAGTTGTGTCATGACCGTGATGAAAGCAAATCAAGGTCACTGACAGAGAGAAAAAATGTTCAAGCATAACTTTGTTATTAAGATTCACAAGAGGCTCATTCTGAGAATAGAAGATGCTCTTATAGAAAGTAAAGTGACCTTGACCAAAGGTCGGCACTTCCTGTCCAAAGCTCCAACGGAAGACCTACTCGTTGCTTTGCAACGAGCTCGGCTCTAGTTTTATTTCATATTTAGAATAAAGTAACTGGAAGCCTGATTTGTTTCCATGGCAACATATCAATTTACCTGTCACTGAGTTAATTGCAGAAGTTCTGTTTAATTATTAAAAAGAAATTTTAAAAACTTGACATATATTCATATTACCTAACAATTTGTTCAATTTGGTAAAATGTGTTCTTAGATGATCTTCTCTGTTATTTGTGATTAATGGGTGGGGGAGGGGGTGTAATGCAATAATTTCTAGAAAGCTGTACATTTACAAATTAATTTTTTTTATTCTCATAAAATCTTAGGATATATATTTATATAATGATACATAGTTACAAAGATATCTGTTGTCAAAATGGTGAAAAATTTCATTGAATATGACTAAAAATGTCAATTTTGGCAAATTGCCAATTTTCATGGAATAATTTCTAGAAAGTTTTTGGTTAACCCATTAATATTTTTTATTTTCATAAAACATAAGAATACATAGTTTAATTAATGATACATGGTTACAAATATATCTGTTGTCAAAATGGTGAAAATTTCATTTAATATGACTCAAATTGTCAATTTTGGGAAATTGCCAATTTGCTAACAGCCTTAATGCTGCTGATGAAAATTCGCTAAACCTCCATCCAAATATCTTGAATAAAATTTATTTCTCAGATTTAAGTAATATGAGCCCAAAGATGGTAATTATCGTGTGAATTTACACTAATTTATTGAATGTGCACTAATATCATTTAAGACAGAGCAAAATTTACTTAATCTGAGAGTTCTCAATATAGCGTCCTTGTTACCATGGCAACCAAATTGAAAAGTTAGACTTTGACATCATATTTATTAAAGCTATGCCAATTGTAGTAAATGGTGTGAAATTTAGTTAAATCAGAGACATGTCATGTCCACGACCCTATTTAAAATTTTGATTTTTATAAAGAATTGATATTAAGAATATAAAACACGAACTGTTTAGAGTACGTTTTTATGCGATAAGTAAATTTCTAAAAAAGGGGGACCTGTCGTTGTTTTTTGTTAATTTTTGTTAATGTTATTTTTAAGGGTACATATGTTTATCTAAGCTCGACTTCTGTTATAAAGCATTATATTTTAGCAGATATATATTTGTACTCCACACATCAGTGAACAAGAACAGACAACCTTCTTGTGTTACGTCTGCTCTCTCGCAATTCTATTTTACGTGTTCCTAGTTTTATTCATCCTCTTTTTAACGCACAAATTTCACAGATGTTTCATCTTTACCAAATTGAATGAAGATGTTTGACTTACGAACGTGCATGGATGCTTTACAATCTGTTATGAAATACATCCGGAAGTTCAACAAATGACATTGAACAAAAGGAATCTGTATTATTTCCTTTTTATTCAAATGGAGATAAGTAGTGTTACATGTATACGGTATACATATACCGCTTATTTAAATAAATAATTTAAAAGAGACTTTAGGGGGGTGGGGTGGGGGCATGATTTAAACAAACTCGAATCTACATCATCTGAGGAAAATTTCATATGAATATGACCAACCTTGGCTCTGTTGTTCTTGAGAAAAATAATTTTCCTGTATCTTCCTATGTAAAAGTTTAATAATCCATTGTGGTTCCACTTTAGCTTTGGGGGTCAGGATTTGAACAAATCTGACAATGATTCGACCACATGAGTTTCATCTTTTCTGGCCCACTGGTTCTTGAGAAGAATTTTCAATGATGCCATTAATTTTTCATAATTTTCTCCCTTTGGAGGAGAGCGTGACCGTTCATTTGAACAAATCTGAATCTACGTAAGCCAAGAATGCTCTGTGTCTAGTTTATTGGAAATTGGCCCGGTAATTCTGGAGAAAAAGATAAAATTGTGTAAAGTTAAGCACAACGACAACACTAACGACGGCGACAGACAACGGACTAATTTCGATCAGAAAAGCACACTTGAGCTTTTGGCTCAGGTGAGCTAAAACACATATTTACAAAAAAGCAGAATGTTTAGTGAGGAATAAATTGTGGTATATGGCGAAGGTTTCGAAATTAAGTGCTGAAATTCAATAACTTAAAATATTAAACCATATTGGTTGTTATACATATTTTTCTGTACATATTATAAAACCTTTATTTAGTTTATAGGAAATATATATACCCATTTTTGGGATAAATCACCGAATTGTGACTTGTTGAATATTTTCCTCATATGGTTCGCATGTTTTAATTAAATCTTTGTTTTAGAATACAGGAAGAAAAAACACAAAGACAAAAACTGTCATCCAGACGAAGAATATAAAAGAACGGAAAACGAAAATGTAAAACTCCTAGGAAATTCAGCAGAAAATGAAAGAGAAACGAATAACGAACCAAATATGTCGTTACATGAAGGAGGTTACATTTCAGAAAAAACAAGCGCCAAAATGATGCATTTTAAAGATGAGATAAATACAAAAGCACGTGCTTTTTATTCTGCCTGTAAGAATGGAAATACAGATTTGTGCCGATATCTCCTCGATCGCGATCCACACATTCTTAATCAAGTAGATGATGATGGATGGAATGCCGCATCATGTGCAGCACAAGGAGGAAATGTTGAAATTTTAGAACTCCTGGCACAAAAAGGCGTCGATATGACATTTAAAAGTAAGAAAGGCAGTAATATTCTTCACATTGCTTGTATGAAATCTAAACTAGAAATGTGCCAACATATCATCCAACATTATCCAGACATGCTTAATCAAGTAAATGATGATGGATGTAATGTCGCATTATTTGCCGCACAAGGAGGAAATGTTGGAATTTTAGAACTTCTGGCACAAAAAGGCGTCGATATGACACTTAAAAGTAAGAAAGGCAGTAATATTCTTCACATTGCCTCTATGAATTCTAAATCAGATATGTGCCAACATATCATCCAACATTATCCAGACATGCTTAATCAAGTAAATGATGATGGATGGAATGTCGCATTATTTGCTGCACAAGGAGGAAATGTTGAAATTCTAGAACTACTGGAAGAAAAAGGCGTCGATATGACATTCAAAGATAAGAATGGCAGTAATATTCTTCACATTGCCTCTATGAATTCTAATTCAGATATGTGCCAACATATCATCCAACATTATCCAGACATGCTTGATCAGGTAGATGATAATGGATGTAATGTCGCATTATACGCCGCACAAGGAGGAAATGTTGGAATTTTAGAACTTCTGGCACAAAAAGGCGTCGATATGACATTCAAAGATAAGGAAGGCTGTAATATTCTTCACATTGCCTCTATGAATTCTAAATCAGATATGTGCCAACATATCATCCAACATTATCCAGACATGCTTAAGCAGGTGGATAATGATGGATGGAATGTCGCATTATATGCAGCACAAGGAGGAAATGTTGGAATTTTAGAACTTATTGCAGAGAAAGGTGTCCAACTGGCTTAGAATAATAAGGTGATTAGTTCTTTACACTCTTTGTAAAGCGTCATGATTCAAATGTATTTAGGCAAGTACATAATTCTTAGTATTGTGACATAATTCTTACTATTATCTCCCACTTTCCAAATAAATTTTAGCAAGTACGTAATACAGGAAGTAAAACCGCCTTTGCATTTTAGGAGGCGAAGGTAAATTGAAATTTAAGAACTTCTTGAAGAACAGGCGTCAACATGGGATTTATCTTAGCGCAAAATACGGCATTGTGAACTTTTTCACTAATTCTAGTGCCCACAGTTCCCAAATATTGATTTTATAAAGAGCTCCTTTAGTAAAACTAGATTTTTATATCAACTTTGTAGTTTTAACAGAATTTTGTATTGCTGATAAGCCAGGTTGCATTCTGACGGTATCTTTTAATGCATACATTTTCATGTATATTTTTTGTCACATAAATATGTTTTATTTATATAGATATTTAATAAATGTGATTCACAATTTGCCATAACACTTTGTTAATTAAGCAAAACAACATGAACAAAAAACAAACATTTGCATATACTTTTGAAACTTAAAAACATATAATTGACTAATTTTGTACCATAAATTTTGAATTTTGAATCATTTCATAGATAATGCTGTGACCTTTAATTCAAAGTTTAGATAAATCGACAAGTTTTGTTTTCAATTTATAATATCTATTTTCTTCCCTACGATGACTCGATATATCCCTTTGGACTTGAAATAAAAAATACCACAAATTCTGACAAATCGTCTTCATATTTGGATATTTTCACAGAGAGTTAATTTTTCCAACATTTCTATTGATAACCTCCCTTGCTTATAGAGTAATACACCTGTATAACATGCATATATGGTTTATGTCTTCCAGTTGATTCGATACGGTAGGTATCAGGTTGTACATTTTGCATTTACCTCCCCCTAGTAAATTCAAAATTTACAACATGATACAGGAAATATATATTTATATAGTTAAACTACTATAATTGATGAAACAAGAATATCAACGGTGTCGTTTAAATTCATTTTCAAAGTCCATTGGTCGATACAATCACCTAGTCAGTTAATTCTATCATTAAAGGTACTTAGACATAGATTTGAAGATATTATTTTCTCTATAATATTACGACTTATATATTTTTATAGCATTTCACACAAAAACTAATTAAAAATCTTATTTAATCTTATTTTATATAAAAGGTATTAAAATTTCAAATTTTTGGCGGGTTTGATTTACACATCCTTGCTTTTTCACAAATTCATTCTATTCTTAATCCTTAGGAAAAGTGGCAGTCTAGTTGTGTATAAATGAAAAATATTAATACTATAATCTAGAAAATTCAGAGGAGATGTGTTCGAAAGCAAAACAAAAACGCAATATATTGTCAGTCTGTGCAGTTGTGGTAAGCAGACTGTGACGATTTAACGCACCCGGTGAATTGTAAATATCAACGAAAACAGAACTAGTGCCCTGTTTACAAAAACTGTGTACATAACACGAGTTTGCTCAATTTGCTAAACTCTATACGCAACTCTAAGTTCGGAATAACGATACTTGTGAAGGAGTTTTGCTCTCTAACATTTCTACTCTGAATAAAATTATTTTTCTGGATTTCTCATAAATACAAATGTACACAACAAGATTGCAACTTTTCCTAAGGATTAAGAATAAGCTAAAAATTGTGAAAGTACAAGGATGTGTCAATCAAACCCGGCAAAACAAAGTTTTAATAACTTTAAAATGAAATAAGATTTTTAATTAATTTTTGTCTGAATTGCTATTAAAATATGTAAGTCGTAATATTATAGAGAAAATATTGACTTCATATCTGTGTCCAAGTACCTTTAATGACAGAATTAACTGACTAAGTGATTGCGTCGACCAATGGACTTTGTAAATGAATTTAAACGACAATATGATATTCTTTCTTGTTTCATCAATTACAGTAGTTTAAATATATATATATATATATATATATATATATATATATATATATATATATATATATATATATATATATATATATATATATATATATATATATATATATACACGTATAAATATATATATATATATATAAAGCACTAAAAATGACCAACGACACGAACAATAAAAATTGTCAAATTTTCGGGACGCCCTGTCCCTTCCTCAGGACAAAGAAAAAAGTCATAAGAACAAAGGAAAAATAGAAACAAAAACAACTAGCACTACTACTAAGCTACTAAACACTAAATATTTACATACTTAATTACATGTTGAATTGGAAATTTTTAAGAACACTAATAAAGAAAGAAATCCGGACCGCTATGAAATGCGTCCGGTCTATCGGGTATACTCGGGTGAAGTGCGATTTACATAATTGAACGAATTAATTATGCTAATTAATTACGACAATCAGTAAATCGTACATTGTTTTATTCTCTCAAAATGGCGTAACTTTACTTAATAAAGAATAATGAAAGAAAAATCATATAGTAGGGATATTTAAACATATGAATTATGATCAATTATAAATTTTGAAATATTTAAGGACTTATTATCGGGAAAAAAATAATTCACAAGGGCGTAAGCAATACATAGTTATGTGGTTTTTCGAGTTCGAGAGTTGGTGGCACAAATTAACTGTAGAGTTTACACTAAATTGAGAGAATAATTTTGTTTAGTCTGATCAGGAATTGGGTCTAATTTACGTTCATTCTGGAGAAGTCATTCAATTTGTTAATACCATTTGGGCGGAATGACTTCAATCTGTGCATCCAAAACTTTTCTTTGCTTTTCCTCTGAGCATCTGTCCATCTTGAGTTATGGTCAATCACCAAAACTGTCATGTCCTCCCATTTGTGACCCTCAAGGTTGAAATGTTCCCCAACGGGTTCATTGAGTTTTTTGGTCCTAATGGTCGAACGGTGGTTTTACCAATAATATAATTGATCACAATTCATATGTTTAAATATCCCTACTATATATATATATATATATATATATATATATATATATATATATATATATATATATATATATATATATATATATATATATATATATATATATATATATATATATATATTGATAAGTTAAATTCTTGGTACAGTAAAAAATACTTAAATAAATAAAAACAGAATGCTGCAGTCCAAATTAAATAAAATCTTTACTGTTAGCGCTTTCAGCCATGTTGGCTCTTCAGACTGTTATAAAAAATTCAAAACGTTGTCAATAACGTTGCTAATGACGTCGTGAAAATTCAAGTCATTATGACGTCACAATGTAGTTCGTGGTAACGGCTGCATGAACTTTTTCAACGCAGTTAAAGAATGTATAATTAAAGCATAGAAATAAAATAAATTTTGTGAATTATACATAATCTCATTTGCTATTCAGTTTTGGTTTAAAAAGTCTTATAGAATAGTCCTCTTTGGTAACACGGGCGATTTCATCCGATGTCCACATTTTGTAGAACGGGAAAATCTTAAATTTCCCTTTACCACATTCGGCGAAATGTTCTGAACAAGGGGTGCATCTGACAGTTTCGTCCCGTATATGTTGCTTGTGTACCCTCACTCGTGCGTTAAGCTGATTTGTCTGCCCTATATAATATTCGCCACAGGTTTGGCATATTGCACAATAAATCAAATTTGAAGATTTACAATTCATGCTAGTATTAGGTTTTAAAACTTTCCATTACTTTATTTTACTTAGATTTTATTTAATTTGGACTGCAGCATTCTGTTTTTATATATATATATATATATATATATATATATATATATATATATATATATATATATATATATATATATATATATATATATATATATATATATATATATATATATATAAAGCACTAAAAATGCATATACTTTTGAAAATTAACAATAAAAATTGTCAAATTTTGCACCATAAATTTTGAATTTTCCTCAGGACAAAGAAAAAAGTTAAAAAGTCATAAGAACAAAGGAAAAATAGAAACACAAACAATTAGCACTACTACTAAGCTACTAAACACTAAATATTTACATACTTAATAAATTACATGTTGAATTCGAAATTTTTAAGAACAACAATAAAGAAAGAAATCCGGACCGCTATGAAATGCGTGCGGTCTATCGGGTATACTCGGGTGAAGTGCGGTTTACATAATTGAACGAATTAATTATGCTAATTAATTACGACAATCAGTAAATCGTACATTGTTTCCTTCTCTCAAAATGGCGTAACTTTACTTAATAAAGAATAATCAAAGAAAAATAAGATGGCAGGGATATTTAAACATATGAATTATGATCCATTATAAATTTTGAAATATTTAAAGACTTAATACCGGGAAAAAAATAATTAACAAAGGCGAAAACAATACATAGCTATATGGGTTGTTCGAGAGTTGGTGACGCAAACTATGAACGTAAACTAGACCCAATTCCTGACGATACTAAACAAGATTATTCTCTCAATTTAGTGTAAACTCTACAGTCAATTTGCGTCACCAACTCTCGAACAACCCATATAGCTATGTATTGTTTTCGCCTTTGTTAATTATTTTTTTCCCGGTATTAAGTCTTTAAATATTTCAAAATTTATAATGGATCATAATTCATATGTTTAAATATCCCTGCCATCTTATTTTTCTTTGATTATTCTTTATTAAGTAAAGTTACGCCATTTTGAAGAAGGAAACAATGTACGATTTACTGATTGTCGTAATTAATTAGCATAATTAATTCGTTCAATTATGTAAATCGCACTTCACCCGAGTATACCCATAGACCACGCATTTCATAGCGGTCCGGATTTCTTTCTTTATTGTTGTTCTTAAAAATTTCGAATTCAACATGTAATTTATTAAGTATGTAAATATCTAGTGTTTAGTAGCTTAGTAGTAGTGCTAGTTGTTTTTGTTTCTATTTTTCCTTTGTTCTTATGACTTTTTAACTTTTTTCTTTGTCCTGAGGAAGGGACAGGGCGTCCCGAAAATTTGACAATTTTTATTGTTCGTGTCGTTGGTCATTTTTAGTGCTTTATATAAATTTCCATCCGTGACCTTGTATCTACTTGATAGATCCGACATTTAGGATATACAGTGTTGTTGGTTTTTTAGTGCTTTTTATATAATATATATATATATATATATATATATATATATATATATATATATATATATATATATATATATATATATATATATATATATATATATATATATATATATATAGTTAAACTACTGTAATTGATGAAACAAGAATATCAACGGTGTCGTTTAAATTCTAAACTATAACTATAACTAAAAAGAAAGAGAAAAGTTATCATGTTGTAAATTTTGAATTTACTAGGGGGAGGTAAATACAAAATTTACAACATGATACCTACCGTATCGAATCAACTGGAAGACATAAACCATATATGCATGTTATACAGGTGTATTACTCTATAAGAAAGGGAGGTTATCGATAGAAATGTTTGAAATATTAAAATGCCCATTGAAAGATTGGTTGCCCCACTTCTTAACACAGTATAGTGGTTTCAAAGGAAAAGTATTTTATGCCGAAAAATTGAAAGTGAAATGTTATTTGCCTTGAAAAAGACCCAAGTGAGCTTTTCTGATCAAAATTTGTCCGTTGTCTGTCGTCGTTGTAGTTGTCGTCGTCGTTGTTGTTGTCGTCGTCGTAAACTTTTCACATCTTCTCCTCAAGAACCCCTTGGCCAATTTCAACCAAACTTACCACAAACTATCCTTAGGTGAAGGGGATACAAGTTTGTTCAAATGAAGGGCCACGCCCTTTTCCAAGGGGAGATAATCATGAATTTGTTAAAAATTAATGGCATTTTAAAAAAATCTTCTTCTCCAGAACCACTGGGCCAGGAAAGATGAAACTCATGTGGAATCGTCCTCAGGTAGTGAAGATTCAAGTTTGTTAAAATCATGACCTCCGGGGCAAGGGTGGGGCCAAAATGGCCAACGCAAATTTTTCATTGGAATATATAGGAAAAATCTTTTTAAAAAATCTTCTTCTCAAGAACCACTAGGCCAGGAAAGATGAAACCCATGTGAAAACATCCTCAGGTAGTGTAGATTCAAGTTTGTTCAAATCATGACCCCCGGGGCAAGGGTGGGGCCAAAATGGCCGACCCAAGTTTTACATAGGAATATATAAGAGAAATCTTCAAAAATCTTCTTCTCAAGAACCACTAGGCAAGGAAAGATGAAACTCATGTGGAATCATCCTCAGGTAGTGTAGATTCAAGTTTGTTCAAATCATGACCCCCGAGGCTAGGGTGGGGCCAAAATGGCCGATCCAAGTTTTACATAGGGATACATTGTATATAGGGAAAACTTTTAAAATCTTCTTTTCAAGTACTTCAAAGCTATGATTAGTGATATTTATATGTAATCATCCTCAGGTAGTGTAGATTCTAGTTTGTTCAAATGATGAACGCCTGGAGGGGGGAGGCACATAAATTCAAGCCAAAATAATTTTTTCACAAAAATTGAATTTAAATGACATTCATATAAAATTAAAATCTGATTCAGTTTAAATTCTTTATTTGCCTTTTGAGAACTACGCAGCTAAACACATTATCAATGTGAAACAGATATGTACAAATAATGCATACATAGTGAACATTTGCAAATGATAACATGTTAAATCTATGAGTGGCCGATGGCCTCATGTGGTCTGCCGACTGCCATATGTGGTCAGTCGATGGCCTTGTATGGTTGGCCGATGGCCTTGTATGGTTAGCCAGTTGCCTTCTGTGTTTGCATGGCCTTGTAGAAATAAACATGTACTATGTATGCTGAAAAATGCAATTCCTTTTTGGGGTCGAATAACACATGAGATATGAAATATTCATGTGTGAAATGCCCAAAAGGAAGGTAGCACAAACCAGAAAATTGATGTGTTTGGGATAGTGAGAGTCCCCAAAAGAAATTGAACCACCACCATCCTTAATCTAATAAACTCATCTAATACGAGAAATTATAAAATATGTTCAAAATATACCAAGTTCATAAACACTCCAAATCAATTTGATAGACTATTAAAGACACATTACGCTTCGTTGAACATTTTATACAAGCAGTTCTTTACTACATTTAAGTTTACGATCTAGCAATAGTATTCTAAATCTGTATATTTCTACTACCTCTTTAAATTATCAGTTGAGAAGCTTATCATTTCGAAAAGTATATTATTGAAACATTTAAGGGAATAAACATATAAAACAAGTCTACGAACAACTCATATCATTATAACAAGCATTAGCAATATTAATATTCTTTTTAAATACAACAATTGTACTTAACTACGGTAATGGTCTTGACACATATCTAACCTCATATAGACCTTATTATTTGATCAAGTTTGCTGATGAAGTATTGTACACTTATTCGTGGTCAGATATGTCTTAACAATAAGTACTATGGCTAGGTCTATTTACATACAGTGCCATATATTTAGTAAGTTATACATGTTTACTTAGGGATTGACAGAATGTCTTGAGATATTCCACAATTGAGTTGACAGGGCAAACGACATTAGCAGATTTAAAGATCCTAATACTAATTCCTTGATGAAAAGGATCTGTTTTCGAGCTCTTTAGCACTAAGGTAAAAGCATTCATTTTGTCTTCATGAGATCTCATTATAATGTCTGTTAAAGATAACATGTTGTCCTGGTTACCATTCTGAATGGTGAATTCCCAACATCTTAGGAAGGCGAAAAATGCTAATGAGCAGGCGGACATAAGCATAGTGTCCGTGAATTTGCCGAACATGCCTTGTTTCAGGACGTTGTGTAGTTGACATAGTATATTGTAAGTTATGGGTCTTCTTTTCTCTCTAGTATTGCTTTGTTTCTTTATTCCTCTTAAAACGGTATGTAATCTGGGGCATTTTTCGTTCATAGAGTACCATGGGCAATGGACATCAGCTTTCACATAGAAGAATCTAACAGCTTCTAGGTATAACTTGATGGTACTGATAGACATGCAGTCTTAAGGTCATACGCAACGTAGTTTGAACTTTTTGGGGGTCTCCCCTGGAGTTGAAGAGTTCCACTAAATGAAGGACCTGTGTGCAGTATTTTTAATGTCTATAAAAGGATTTGTACACCTCTTCTAAAACAATTTTTGAAGAAAAAAAATCTGAAATTTATGTTTTATATTTTTTGTGCATTTTTATTTGAAAAATGCAAAAATTTTCAAAATTCGATATCTTTTCAAAACCTCTGGTAAGGCATGCTGATTTTTTGTCTATGAACATGTAATTATTTTATAAGTTTAAATTTGGAATATCTTGGAAATCTATCAGTAGGTAAGGTACGTTGCGTATGTCCTTAAAGCCATAAAGCAATGTGTCACGAAATAGATTTGAGAGTTTGTTCTGTAATTGGTGTTGGTCTAAAGTCATCTGTTCTTATCCCAACGGAAGGTAGAAAATTACAGAAAGTACTAAAACCTGTTATGTAGGCATATTTTGTGTTTTCACTAATTGAAGAATCGCATTTTCTTTACCAGGGACATAATCACATAGAATAATGAAGTTTTCACATGCTGAATTCCAAGTTAATTTTCTTATAAGCTTCATAATAATTTCAGATTTAGAACGACGTTTTCTAATAATCTGGACAGTAGATAAATTGTCACACAAAAATTAATCCGTTTTCCTGACCATTCATGTCCCCATAGAACTACCGCTACTACTATGGGGTACAACTCTAAAAGTGCCATAAAAAGAGGATCGTTTCCCAAGTTGTGAATTTCTTCTGGCCATATTTTTCTTGAAACCACCGACCGGCATAGTACCCACCAAAGCCATGGTTTGATGAAGCATCAGTATATAATGAAATGTCGTTTGTGTTTGTTATGCATATCATTCATCCAGGAAAAAATGACTTTCCATTCCATCCTTGTAAAAATTTCTCCCACATGGCCAAGTCTTTTCTGCATTCGCTTGTCAAATACACATGATAATGGAGTTCAGACACAGATGGCCACTTGAGCTAATATCACCTGAGTATTTCAGGTGTGCAAGTGAATCAACAAATTTGAGCTAAACGTAAGCCTGTATTACACTGAACCAGATTTAACCCAGACGTGTGCAAGTGGCCAAGAGTGGGCTAATGTAAGTAGGTATGACGTGAATGATCTGCCAGCAGGGATTACACGTGCTCACGTTGTGTACATGATTTCTTTAATCTAAGGTCATTGATGAGATTTAAAATTCTGTCGACTTTCTCCAGGGGGATACGACTCTCCATTAAGGTCAAGATCTAGTAAATGAAAGGTGCCTACAGATTTCTCAAATTTGATAAATAATTTCCTTAAATGATGCTTGACAAGTTTAGCTTGGTCAAATACGGGTGTTTCGGGGCATAATTTGTAGGTAAACAAGATAAAAAATCATATGTTAAACTGTCATTTTCAATGAAAAGTTAAGAAATCCAGTCATGAATATGGGAATTTTATCCATATCAGACAAAGAAAATTATCCAGATAGTCTCTCAGAAATGGTATTTTGTATGTTCTTGGCCTATTCTTTGGAATAATGTCAATTTTAGTATAGGTATCGGGACTTCTTTTCGTGTAATTTCAAATTAAATTCCCTGAAAATAGTGAATTTTCTACATAATTCTATTAGAGCCGTAAAGTACGGGAAAAAGAAAGTTGATAGTGATTATGACGTCATAATGGATCTAGCACCAAAAATTTAGTCTTAAGACATTTACTAGATCTTGACCTTAACGAATAAATCTTTTATAAAGCCGCACTCGTGCACTTTTATACACAAAGTTACCACAATCAGAGGCACAACCCCTCGAAAATCTCAAAAGTTCAACGATATCCGCTTAACTATTAAATATGATTTTTTTGTACACATGTAGCTATTGTCCCTACTATTTTGAAAACTGCTGGGAGCAAGTTGTGCGTTGATGATTTTTTCTGTAATTTTACATTATTTCAATGCGTATAGTGTAATTGCACGAAGTTTATTAAAAGATGGCTTAATTTTATATAATTCCCAGGCATGAAGAAGTTGCTCCCAGCACTTTCCGGGTTAAGAAATTTGTCTTTAAGAAAACTCAATCAATTTCTTGGTGAAAAATTATCCGTTTATCGTTGAACTTTTACGATCTTTATATCCGTACATATTTTTTCTAATTTTAACCATGTCACGTGACAAACAGCTGATGTAAGTTAAGTCGCTTTGGTAGAACTCGGCTGAGACCCCATACATGCATATGACGTTGCGCACGGTGTTGATACTATAATATCTAAATCTTTATGTCGCAAAGAAAACGGCGGTTTCGCGATGTCATATTTACGTTAACTTAAAAATAAAATCATTTATGTTATCTAAAGTAATGAATAATTCTTAAAATTTTCTTTCAAATAGATTAAAATTATTGTAACTATGATGAAACGTTACTCAGTATTGGTCATTTACGGCGGAATTCCCGTGTCCGACGTTACACCAATTATTGTTCCCGCAACTAAAAGGTATGAAAAAATGCACTTACAATTCTCTGAATTAAATGAAATTTAGAGGGTACAATAAAATATATGCATTCTTTAAGATATTGTTGAGTTTTTAACATCATTTTATCAATTTCGTGAATTTAGACTGGATCTACAGTGCGTAAGTAAAATGTCTAACAGTAAGAAATCGTTTCCTTACACTGACATTAGCCAAAATGGAGATGTGTACCAGACATAAATCCCAGACAAATATTAATTTTGGTGAATAATCTTTTAGTACATATATTTCTTAGATTAATTGAGTTGATACATTTTATATTACTTTTCCAACGTAAATATTAGGAAGGCTTTCTTAAGTGTAGCCATTTTGTTATGCACGCACGAGTCACTGTATTGTTACTAAATATGTCTCAGTAACATATCAAAAATATATAAATTAACGTAAGATATAAAGCAATCAAGTACGTAGCTTGTAACATTTAATGCTGCTTTTGCAAATTACACAATCTTTACAGTAATGGTCTACATGAAATAATTGCAAGCATCAATAAAAGTGTAGCCATTTTGTCACAGGTACGAAAAACGTCATTTTACGCAATGCGTACATATGACGTCGGGAGCGTCAAATTATTATCGCCGTGGCTTTTTTTATGCAGGTCGGTAGTACCAGCACACAGGTACTTGTTGTCATGCAGGAACCACCCCCACCCCACCCCAAATATTCAACCCTGGAGCTTGTTGGAAATTTTTTTAACAAATTATATTTATTACACTTAATCATCATGTGTACATGTACCAAAGGAAAAAAAATTATGAAAACCCCAAAATGATATTGTATCACAAAAATACCCTACTAAACGAAGTAGGTGTTATAAGAGCCACCCCTTCTTTCACCAAAAAAGTAAAAAGATTTTAGAATTTTCTTGATACATGTATTCCAGATTTTCGATAATGGTAAAATGTCTCCATCCCTCCTTTCTTTCAACCCCTCAATATACTAAATTGATACTAATTTTTTTAAAATTCAAAATGACACCATTTCCATTGAAACGTAGGCAGTATAAAAATTTATATCTCTTTTTTTCTACACCAAAACCGCATGCGGACGCTATATAGAAATAAAAGACTTGTAATGACCTAACTGAAAAGAAAATATTGAAGGAGGTTGAAAGGGAAAACTACATATATATATTTTCTCCTTTTAAGACAGACAAGTGAGAAAAAAGAATATTCACTGAGTGGCTTTGGCATTTCAGTAATCAAAATTTTATTATTAAGATCTATTAATAAACATGTAAATATTTCAAAAAAGAAGGTTCAAACATTGATCACTATGTGCCCTTTTATTCAATTTTTTTATTTGTTTATAAATTTGAAAAATAAAATTCATTTAAAGACCTAAAACATGCAGGTTCGAATTAAACGTTATAACAACGTTATGACTTTTTCACGTTATTTTGACGTAACATCAATGTGTACCAACACCGTGCGCAACGTCAACTGCATTAGAACAATTTCCCATAAATTAAAACTCGTGCTTATAAAAAATACATCAAAATTATATTTATTTTCTTGCAATATTTTAAGGCACATTTCCTATGGGCGTCCTTAACCTAGCTGCGTTCAAATTGAATTCCCAGAAAATACTTTTTTTCTACATAATTCTTTAAGAGCCGTAAAGTACGGGAAAAAGAAAGTTGAAAGTGATTATGACGTCATAATGGATTAAGCATGAAAGTTAGTTTAAAGACATTTACTAGATCTTGACCTTAATTTAGAATCGAGTATAATTCCCAGGTATTCAATCACTGTGTCTGGACCCACTGTTTTCTTTTCCGAAATTGGGAGCTTTTTGAACACCATAGTCATAATTGCCATACTCCTCAGTCCACCTTCACCCGGGGGGTCATATGTAATGAAATCGTCCAGTAGATGAAGGATATTTCTAGCATTGTAGTTATTTTGAATTATCCTACAGATGGCTTGGGAAAGCATGTCAAGTATGTCAAAAATTTATGGACTACTCCTACAACCAAAAACTAGTCTCTTGTAGAAGAAGTTTTTCTCTCTCCATTTAATTCCGTAATAGGGTGGAACCTCTTCTGCTACAGGGATTAGTTTAAATGCGTCCACTATATCCTTTTTGCACATGAGAGACTCCCTACCAAGTGTCTTTAAAATGTTATTTGCATCATCAATGCACACATCCTGTATCAATGAGATCGTTAATACTTTTTTTCAGATGATAGGTTGTGAGGGGAGGATAAATCAACGATAAGTCTATATTTCTTTGAGTATTTTCCTTGAGAAATTCCAATGTGGCTAATTCTATAACAGCATATGGTGGTATATCGTATGGACCATCTAAGTATCCTTTCTCCATTTCATATTCTATCAACTTGTCAACAATTTCAGCTTGTCTTCTAGCTGACAGCAGATTTTTGCACTCTAATGTTTACTTAGGTAATGATGATATTCCAGTGGTAAAACCCTTCTCTAGTCCATTTGTTAATGAGACAACAAACATCCTGTCTGGGTGCCTATCTAGTTCTGTTTTAAGTAAATAAGTATTTTTGGAGTTATTGATGCCGTTCCCCATTGTCTATCTTCTGTTTCCTTAGTAGGTAGTCTTTGTTTATCAGTTAGAGTGTGGTCCTTGGATTTGTTTTTGGCTTTAGTGCAATTGGCAGCATTCTGAACATGTGTGGAGAAGATTGCAAGAATTCCTTTGGCACCAATTGGATCCATTGTAGTTATTACATATTTCTTTCCCCTTATACTTGGTCTTCCCTGAACATCCACGTTATTAGGTGTTTGTTTGATTTTGCTGTTTGGATTTCCATTGTAAGGTGAGTGCGGTCTTTGATTTGGGACAGAAATGTGAGGCATGTGTCACACTACTACAGAACTCGCATCTGATTACAGTTTGACCAGAAAATATTGTAGTGAATAATTTAGTGTCTCTTACGGACCAGTCAATGTGGATTTTTCTCTGTAGTAATGGTGCGCTTGCTCTAGCTGAGAAAACCTTGTGGTATTCGTAAAAGGCTGAACCTCTGGTAGTAGATGCCATTTCCACAATGTCATGTTCATAGGCATCTAATTCTTGCCGCCGTGCAAAATAAACCTCACAAATAATATTCTTGTACTTCGTAAAAACTATAATGAACTCGTTTAGAGTTAGGTTTCTTAATAACCTTGCGTGGAATTGTTTCAATAATATGAAACGACCATCGCTATCAGTAACCCTTTGTTCCTCTGTCTCTCGAGGCATGATTAGTAAAGCTAGATTTATATCTTTACCTTGCAATATATTGTTGTGCAGTGTGGAAGATATTGTTTCAGGGAACAGAGTCCGAGAAAACTCTGGTTGGTATATCCTAGGGCGTGTTCCAGGGAAAGTTCTCGAAGTTTCTCCCTGTGTTGTCGGTAGAGGTACCGGGCTGATTGGATCTATTTTGGTTCCTCTTGAGTACGTCTAATTCGTTCGACAACTTCGTTACTGAATCCCTTATGCCACGAATTGCATCACTCAAACTGTTAGAAGACAACATCCGCCCAGCCTTGTTTCCGCTTGTTTGGGATGATGATGCCGGAAGTGTCTCTTCCCCCACTTCTCCTGCGCCATCTTGCATCTGTACAAATTCAAAATTGTCTATAATGCTATTTCTCGCCGACCCCTCGTTACACAAAACATTCTCCCGGTAAATTTGTACTAACTGAGACTTTTTAAGAGCTACTGACAGCACGATTCCTTTCAATATCAATTTTTGTAATATTTCAGCGGATGTCCAGTTTTCGGATTAATTAGTGTTCCATCGAGTAACTTCTGTCTCTGTATGTCCTGTTGGTGTTTCAGATCGTTTCGTTTCCTTCCAGGCATTTTTTAATAATGAATGAACAAAAATCTTAAACCATGCATCGATAATATTTGAGGTAAACGCATCCAGGTCACAGTATAGAAAATTAATAGTCCGTGTCCATATAAACAATCACACGAGCAACTGCACGTGGTCTGAATAAAATAACAATCCAAAACAAGGAATTATTGACAATGTCAGCTTTTGAAGTAAGATATATGCAAAAAATCCGTAGGATTTACTTGAGAATTTGCAGGAACCGTGCAAGAGAGACAAAGCCAAACTTGAGGAGTAATCTGATTGGCTGTTACGACCACGTGACCGTGGTACACTGTGCGCTTGGAAATTTGATATCTAATATATAAACTATATTTAATTACATTAAAATAATCAATTTCACATTTGATTAAGAGTTTGGAAGCATCATTCCCTCGAGAAGAATCCATTTTAAGGTTGAAGTTGGCTAATATTAAATGCATCACCCACACTCACCAACGTCCCTCGATTAGTTCTTTTTCTCACAGAATGGACAGTTTTCGGTCTTTCTCCTTTACGTAAATGTAAAGGCGTTCGAAAAGTCGACTCTGCTATATCTGGTTTCTTCAACATGTTAAATGAGAATACATGTTAGAGTAAATAATAAAATCCTTAGACAAACGAAGCACCATGTTCTTTGCTCAATATTTATATGAAAAGGAAGGAAAATGTTCAATATTAGTAGTAGTAAATAGGATATTGTAATTCAGAGTGAATATACATGTAGTATACAAATTAGAAATGGCACGCATGAATACTTTTTGGTTTACTGTGAAATCACAATTTTTCTTGGGGTTTTAATTCCCGTTGTTTTCGAGGTGTGAAGAGACCCGCGAATTAATTCATATCCACCAGGAAATGTAAAATGTGACAAACATAACTACTCAACAATTTTATATAAAAGAAATCAAATCCCCACGAACCAATAGTTTTTCCTCAAACCACGAAAATTGGACCCCACGAAAATAGGTGATTTTACTGTAATTTATGATTTGGGAAAATAAACTTTATTATGTTTGATTTATTTATGAACAAGTAATCCAGTAAACGATGACCACCCATTTCCCAACACGTAATTCCCAGTGACAGAGCGTATATGTTAACAACATCACAAGCATGAAGATCAAGGGGGACAACTCCAGTACAAGTGGTGATGCTTTGGTTAGCGCCGACCATATCACATCCATTTTTCTGCCGCCTAGCTCCATTCACCAGTAATTCACTGTCAAATATGTACCCATGGTAAATTGCCGTCATCCAAAAACATTGAACCCTTCAACTGGAGCGGTGAATAGCCCGATTGTTTTCAAATATATTTTGAGAGTTTTATATAATTACTATACTTTAGGAAAAAAAAATTCAGAAAATACTTTTTACAAAAAGATGGTCCAATTGGAAATGCCTATTTAATATGTCTAATTTTTGAAATGTTCTTATATAATTATTTTCTACAGTAAATATTATAATACTTATGGTCTTCTTTTCCAACATGTATGAAAGGACGAGTGAAAGGGTTTGGAGATTTGTGTATTTGTTATGAAAGAAAAAACATAAAACCCATAGAACCCTCCAACTGGAGCGGTGAAGAGCCCGATCATTTGGTCGCAAGCATTGTGAGAATTGTGCTACAGAGAATCGTAGACGATGGCTTGATGATTACCTGGCCTAATCACCCCTACTAATGTTATTGTGATTTAAATTCATGACACGTGGTTTAGAATTACCTTTTCAAAGATTATAGGGTAGATCCGGTTTTATAAATAAAATTGGCAGTAAACAGGAAATTGCTATAGTCTGTTTCTTCTGAAAACATGTCCTGTGAAAAATGTGTTTTCACACCTTTCATGATTTTCAACAGAAATGGGTGGCTTAAGGGGGGGGGGATTAAATATCAATTAATGCATCTTATACTTAATTGCAAAAATTACAGCTCACTAGCGACTGATACTTTGGGAAAAAATTGTGTAATATCATCTTCACTGAAAAACCTATGTTTGCTTTATATGGCTATTCCTATTAATGCACACAGCTAACCACGAACAACTGACCAATTATTGATTGAATACTAGTACGTCTACGCCAAATACATGTTTACATGTTACTTCGAAACACATGGTTCAGGTCAATCTATGATCATGCCAATGGAGTGCAAAATAAAAAAAAATGTTTTTATGAACAAAATGCTAACATTACAAACTAAAAAAAATTCACGGGCGTTTTTAATTTGTTGTTAACTAAAGAAAAATATGTTTAATAAAATGTAGAAGTAGTTAGTGTCAAGTTCAGAACACCAGAACTTCAAGGGTAAGGAAAGCGAGCAGCTTCTCTTATGCATTTAAATGGACAAACATTTTTTTTACAGAACTATACTCGTGATCACGTGTGTTGGCTAGGGAATCCACCTGGCAATTGTATTCACCGAAAGTACACTAAAGGAAATTATCAAGCGTAAAATTCCTGTAGTATTCGTAGTAACCCTTAATGCAATTCTCATTCAGATGATTTGTCAGTTAAAGTCACATTGGTGCCTCATTTGCTAATCTGACGCCAAAAAATATAGTCCCGGTTCCCATGCAAAATATTTGTCCAAAAAGAAATTTTAATTCATGACAACAGAAAATTGTATCATAGAGAATACTTAAAACTAATTTAGACTTGAATGAATTCAAGAAAGATCGATTGAAGTACATTTTAACAGAATGATATTATAGGGTGGTGAAAACTGAAACGCAACATAAATTTGCTGTTTACCACGTCTCCATGTGCTAGTCACTTCCTAGCCACATTTCCGTGAATAATTTACCCTGTCTCGCTAACTCTCGCCAGAACCCTGTCAGAGCTACTCTGAACTCATCGGGTTTTATAATTTGCAGAACACCGAAAAAGAAAAGGTTCCGAACACATTAGTAGGGGTGCTAATGTCTGCTACGAAAAGGCGGTAAAGTAGACAGGGTCAGTACCTACAACGGGGTTCACAATGACAATAAAAACACTTAGAGCGAACACATTTACAATGAATATTGAGGTTTACATCGAAGTGTTTTTTTTTCATCCACTTAAGTCAATACTTATTTTGGGACTTTAACGGATATAAAGGATAGTACGTTTACACGGCCAGGAACACGTTAAAGCTGAACACTACTCGTAAATAGGCATAGTCCGCCATATTTCTCGTTCTTCAACGCTCTCCCTACAACTCGTATATAAGGAGCAGATCGCTAGTCACACCCCTACTAATGTGTTCGGAACCTTTTATTTTTCGGTGTTCTGCAAATTATAAAACCCGATGAGTTCAGAATAGCACTGGCAGTGGCTCTGGTGAGAGTTAGCGAGACTTCAGCGAGATAGGGTAAATTATTCGCGGAAATGTGGCTAGGAAGTGACTAGCACGTGGAGGCATGGTAAACAGAAAAAGTTATGTTGCATTTCAGTATTAACCACTCTAGAATCAGCTGATAAAGTCTGTATAAATATTAATCAATCAATGCAATCGATCTCTTTTACATTCATTCAAACCTAAATAAGTATTCTCTATCATACAATTTTCTGCAGTCATGAATTAAATTACTCTTTGGACAAATATTTTTGCATGGGAACCGGGACTATATTTTTGGCGTCATATTAGCAAATGAGGCACCAGCATGATTTTATCTGACCATTCAGCTGAATGAGTATTGCATTATGGGTTACTACGAATACTACAGGAATTTTCCGCTTGAAAAAAAAGGAATATCTTATAGTAAATTAAAAGCATTTTTAAAAATATTATTTTCATGCTCATAACATTTGACAAACAATTCATTTGTTAAATAAACGGCGGAAGTCCAGGTTTCTGAAAGTCATATTGCAAAAGCGATTTGCGTATGTATTAATTCTTTTGTTGTACTATCGGTGAATACAATTGCCAGGTGATTTCCCTGGCCGAACACGTGATCAGGAACGTAAACAAAGTTTTGTCCATTTAATTTTCCTTACCCTTGAAACGCTGGTGCTCTGAACTAGACACAAACTACATTTTATTAAACTTGTTTTCCCATTTAACAACAAATCAAAAACGCCCGTAACATCTTTCATAGTTTCTTATCTTTGTATTTTGTTCGTAAGAACATTTTTTTTATTTTGCAGTCCATTAACATGATCGCAGATTGACCTGAACTACGTGTTTGAAGTAAAAATGTAAACATGTATTTGGCGTAAACGTTGCTATTCATTCAACGATTGGTCAGTTGCTCGTGGCAAGATCCTCTTTGCGCATTTATAACAATAGCCATATAAGGCAAATAAAGGTTTGTCATTGTAGATGAAAATGCACATTTTTTTTAACAGCGAATCGGTCACTAGTGAACTCTAATTTTCCCCGAAAAGTATATGATATATTGTTATTTTAACACCCCCTCCTTTAGCCATCCTTTTTATGTTAAAAATCGTGAAAGTTTTTCAGAAAGGTCTTGAAACATTTATTACAGGACATGTTTTCAAAAGAAACAGGCTATAGCAATATCATGTTTACTGCCAATTTTATTTATAAAACCGGTTCTACCCTATAACCTTTGAATAAATCAACCTAAACCACGTGCCTTGAATTTAAATCACAATAACATTAGTAGGGGTGAGTCAGTTCAATGTATTTCACTGTAGAGATCCGACGAGTTCAGACGTACATCTAACAAAGCGTGCTACTCAATATCGATGAAATTATCAAATTTTACGTATTTTTTCCAAAACAGGACAAAAGTATCATGGAAAATACAGGTCAATACATTATTTACAAACAGAAAATGCACATGAAAACAAGAAATAAACGCAAAAAATCTAAGACCACGATAGGAGTACTACATGTCGGCCACGAGTTTCGAGTGTGCAATTGGGTGTAACAAAAGCGAACGGTTTATATACCCGTCTGACAGTGCCTATTTATGAGTAGTGTTCAGCTTTAAGTTCCAAGACAGTACTGTTGTCAGAAACCTTTAAAGTTAAGCACTGAGAATGGCTCGTTCTCATGAAAATACAGGTAAGGTTATGATAATATCCGTCCGTTGTCATTCAAAATATGCAAAAATTTATTCATAATGCTTAAAATATGACGTTTTAGACCAATTTCGATATTAAATTTAAATTTTGGGGAATAGATACAACATTCAGTATTCCATACAGAGATTAATAAAATTGTTATCCACAATACATTTTTAGAAGTTTTGGTTGACAATCACATGCCCGTGCGTGAATTCATGATCGTCAGCTTGAAAATTAAATATATCTAATGTATTTTAAAATATGAAGAAAAACATAATTTTACATGTGTTAGGCAACTGACAGCCTATTCTTGATAGCAGGCTTTAAGAAATCACAATTTATGAGCAAAACGTCCGTTGTCAGTACATGTTAAGTTTTTCTTGTCCGGTGTCTTTTTCTTAACAGATAAGTCTAACAATAAAACAGTCTGGCTACAGCCATGCAGTCCCTACTATTTCATTTTGTTAGAAGTGAAACAGCAGGGGCTTTTTTCAGTCAGATCAATAAAATACATATATAACAAAAATGATCAGATATTTATGTACTCTTAAGGAGGCTAGATGGTCAACAATTATTTTTTTATTAACCACCAGATATAACTTAAATTTTGGGATATGATATCCTAAGCTGTCAATTATCAATTGACAAAGAAAAATTTCATAAATTTTAATTTTAAAATTTGATCATTTTATGATATCTTTATATGGAGCTTTTCTTCTAAAGGAGATCAAAATAGTTTAAAAATGGCCACGACCACCCAGCCTCTTTAAGAGAGAGAAAGCATTATTGTAGAAAATTTTGTTACTTTTTGGGGGTAATCTTAGGAGTAATGTATATACGCCAATACGCAAACGTGCAACGATTCCTGAAATATCAGTATAACAAAATTAAAATGCTGGATATACAAGTACTTTAAAAATACTGAAGTTTTTAAGACGTACTAAATAATTGACAAACAAGTTGCTGAAACAAGAAAATTAAAGGTCATGTTTTATAAAAGTTATAATTTCAAAGTGCTTTAGTCATAGCAATGATCTTGTCAGCAAATTATCATAGAGTGAAATGCTGACTATCGTTTTTCATACTAATAGTTCGGCCACTTTATACACACTGAATTGTCGACGGATTTTTCCCGGTATGTTTCCCGAACAAGACAAGGAGCACACGGTGGTTGTAAAAGGTAGGCATGTAGAGGATGCTCACTCCAAACAGATTGTTTTTGCATATGCAAAGAACTTCAAAATAAACAGAAACATGAACCAATGACTGGGATCTTTTACTTTGAGAAATAGCTGAATATTTCCTCATCTTCAAAGTACTGCGAACAAAAGCATTGTTCTAGCTTCCGCCTACCACCAAGTCAATTTTAAAAAATTCAATTTAATATATATAAGATAGAAACTGAAGGGTTTTTTGATATTTTTTATAGATAATTATATGAATTTTCATTAAATATTACTTATTTGGGAAAACAGAGAGATTATAAGATTTTGGTAAAACTTGTGTTTTTCACGATAGAAATCGATGGAAAACGGAAAAAACTTTTAATCCCCCCCCCCCCGGGTGAAACAAAAACCTCGGTGAAACAAAAATTCCTTTTTACAGACTGTTATTTCAAAAATTCAAACAAAAGCTTTTTGTGTTTTAGAGGGGGGATATGTTTATACATGTACATTATAGACAAAAAAAAAAAAAAAAACAACAACAACAACAACAAACAATATTATCACACCGTCAGATAGTTACCATGGTTACATATTTTTTTAAATCCAATATAAAATTTTGTTTTTGTTGCGCCATTTCTGATATCCTGTAAGTGCAATGGAAAAATCCATCCACCCACCCCTTTTATGGGTTCGTGTTTTGTATCATTTTGCATTCCAGTCACATATTGTTTTTTCTTATACGTGTACTAGTAACTTGTCATACATTTCTAAGATTGGCGCATTTTTTAACGCCTCCAAGGATTAACTCATTTATGTTATACTTTATGCATATTTACATGTAATCTGATCTTTTCACTGCATGTAAAGAAGAAGGTATGATTTCCATACAAATTTTGCCCTGCGATTTTCTAAAAAATGAAACTGGTGTAAAAGTTGAAAACTCATGCTTTTTAAAAAAATGAAATTCAATGCAGAAAAATCATACAAGTCATTTTTCTCACATGTGTTTTTAAATACTAATTGAGAAGTCATAAACATGTGCATTTTCCCGTGTTTTTCTTAAAAAGTTACAGAAGACACCAATTTTCGATGGAATTTTCTTTCAGATAACATTGTCCACAGGCATCGCCCACAAAGATCTTGAGATATGTGATTTGTTATTGAATTTTGCACAAAATATCTAAAAATTAACGTGGGCGACGGCTGTGGACACTGTTTTCTAAGGGAAAATCACACTTGAAATGTGCGATTTTGAGGCTTTTTCTGTACAAAATAGAGAAATGCTTCACATTAATGACGTCATATACCGGTATGCAGAATGGTAAACCTTCATGCCATATTCTTTCCTGATTTATCAGAGTCATTTATTTAACTAATATTTAAGCAAGTTTCAAAACTTTTTGATGTCATTACATTTTTAGGGCGCAATAAAGCTAAAACCATACCTTCTTCTTTTTATAGTGATAAATGAATTTTTAATTAAAATTTTGCGGTGCTCCGGTTCTCCATTCCAAGTCTAATTATGAAGCAATAATTGTAATTAAACATTTGAAATTGAATAAAATTTTACATTTTTCGATTCACATTTAGTTAGAGGATTAGAAATATGCTTATAATAAATATTTAAACTTTACGGACAACACTCGTAGACATCCTATAACTTAATATTTGAATGATTTTGTATTTTTTTTTATATTATTTGTAATAAAAGAAATGTTGCTACCCCCATCCCCACCCCCACCCTTTTGTCTTTCTTTAAAAATAAACTTTCACATTCTATAACTATAAATCTGTATTTTGTGTAGATCTGATGTTTTTGTGTACCATAAGATGAAAATTACCAAACATGTACATGTGAAAGTGTCATTTCAATTAATATTCTAGAACATTCTCTATACGCACAAACAATTTTTAAAGCGAGGCATTCTATTGGAAAACAAGTTTGAGAAACAAGAATAGCAACATTTTTGTTAGACGATAACATTTCACGGAATCTATGGTCGGAAACAATGACTTCGTCAGCAAAATAAATACAATCTATTATCTACTCGAATGCCGACTGACGTTTTACAAATACATTGTAGATTGTTACGCCATAATTGTGAGCGGATGACAAGGAGAAAAATGCTAGTGTAGGCTGGTCAACAGGGGATGCTTACTCTTGCATGGAACATGATCCCATCTCTGAAAGTTAAAAACACCCGTGAATATCCCATCTCTGAAAGTTAAAAACACCCGTGAATGTACTACTCCAATTTTGTATGTCGCAAATTAATGTACTTCTGAGCTTGATGAGTTCGTTATTTATACATGTATATTTTAATAAAAAGTTCTAATAAGCTTTTACAGCATTCAAAAAATATTTCGATATGTATAACCCACGATACTTTTCTCGTTGGTTGTTTAAATAAACGGTTTATGGATGTGTAGTCTTGGATGCCATTGTTCACTCACGCACTTTTGAGTAACTTTTGCTGGGGGAACTTTCCCGAGGTCTACTGGTAATTGTAAAATATTTCTTCAAAGCTGAAGGTCAATTCATTACCCGAGCCTTCTTTTTCTCAAAAGCAAAATGTCCCCAGTTTAATAAAATACAAAATGTCATAGTATAAATTTATATATTATATAGCTAATTAATAAATAGTCTCTAATAAAATACTGCCAAAAATCTAGAGAATTTTAGCGTTCAATATCTTGACGTTTTATTGAACGCTAACTTTGTATTACGAATATGAGTATGCCCGAAACATTCCGAATGCGAGCGTTCAATATCGAAGCCCCGTTGTAAACAAAAAAGTCGTCTGGTCAAATTCTTAGAGCTAAATTAAAGAAAGGAAGTGGCATCTAGGTAAGATGTGTTTATTTTTCACACGAAAATGAAATTATTTATTAAAATATAGTACGTATTAGACACATTAAAACCTAAATAAGCAAATCATATCGCTCGGTAGGGTCATCGGAATGATGCGATATTGAACGCTAACAGGACAGACGTTAATTTAATACTAAAAAATCATTAATTTGAGGGGTTTTTTAGTTGGAATAATTATTATAAAGTATGTGGAAATGTTTTAGCTATATAATAAAGGAGTTATTGAACTTATATTGGTGAATATTGGCACTCGTTGGCTGTTCAAATGCACTCGCAAGCTCGTGCATTTGAACAGCCAACTTGTGCCAATATTCACCAATATAAGTTCAATAACCCTATAATATGTCGTTTTCTTTAGCTATTATAGATAAAGCTCGTGGTTTAACAGTTGATCAAAGCAGGCTGGCGCCCATGTCAGTCTTCCTTTTCGTGCATTTGTTTCCCGCATAAAACTATGCACACATTGTTGTTCTTTTTATACAAGTTGAAATCGAGAGACTCCCCAAAGCGGTATTGGTTGAACACCCAATTTTATGTTAACGCCCCCCAAATCTACCTGATTCAAGATCAATAATTTACCGCCTGTCAATCATTAAAAAAAACAATAGCTTCTGATTTGATTGACAGATTAGCTACCTGTGCTACCTGATAATCTGAGATTAAGACAATTGCCTTATCGCACGCCAAACTCTTTCATGTACCCGCCTTGTATACACGCCGGTTAGAAAACTCCCTATGTTTGAATTTTATTTCACGAAAAATAATTGAAAGTACGTATATTATTACAACATTGACATCATAAAATAATTATTTACTATCTTCATTGCTGTTTGTTACTCGTACGTGTTTTATCGTCCACGATGCGTGTAGAAAAAAGACCGTCCGTCCACAGAAACCGGCTAATTGGACGTCCGACGATTTTAAGAAATGGCATATAAGAAAATATTCAGCACTAATGGCATATTGTTTACAAAAGATGCTTTATTTTGTACAAAAGCTACAATCTGCACGATGCAGTAAAGAAATTTATGTCTGAATTAATGTTCGAGTTTCCTCTAGTGTCTGTATATATTCGTATTGAAAAGGTGAAGATAATTAATAGTGATCGATTCTGAGGAGAAATCAAGAGCCATAGCGCATTTGATAGTCACTTTCGCCTACACTAGTAGTGATTTTTTAAATACATTGTTTAACCAAAATTTTGCAAAACAATATTGGTTTATGGATGCCTTAAAGCAAATCACACAAAAATAATATTTAAATATTAATAGTTCCCTCATATGATAGATATAAAAATCGTTCAGTTTATATGGAGAATATAGTAAATACTGAGGTATCCCCCTAAACAATGACAAACTGTAGCAAAAGGCACGAACAATCGAAAATATTGAATACTGTGGCAATTGTTTGCCAGAAAATTAAAAACAAAAATTCTGATCGTGGTAAATGTTCACATGCACGACGGATAGCTGGATTCATTATTTTTTATTTCAATATTCAGACTTTTTTTTATTATGGTGATTTCGTTTATTGAAGATGAAAAAAATAAATAAATGTGATTTCTTTGTAGTTTTTACTTGTGATTTTTTCTTTAATGTAACGAAAACATTTGATGAAATGATATATCTTTATATTTTTTCCCTTCAAAACATTAGGATGAATGCTGTTCGTTACAAATTAAGTTCATATTAAAATAATTATTTTACGTAGTTTCACTCAAAACTTGACAAAAAACACGTAATTTTGACCCTGATAACCAAACACAGACTTCCTGTGTACTGCTACGTGTATATAGATTTTTGACACCTTGGGTATTGGGGGTCTCCAGGTAAATAACATCACTGGTACTTCGACCACTCCCCCTCCTCAGGTAACCGTATGGTAAAAAAAAATTTGGTCTTAGGACTGTGTGTGTTAAACCTATAGTCAAAAAAGGTTCGTTACATGTTTCTTTCAATAAAACAAGTGTATAGTGACTAATTGTCAGCAATCGACCGTCTACACCGGTGTCGACTGATACACTGGAAAGAGAATAATCCCTGTTCCTTATTTAGGGGTCTGCAAGTATAGCAATTCTCCGAACAAAAATGGCGGACACATTTCTTTTACGAATCGTGTTCAGCTTTAAATACAAGAGTGTTTAGAGACCTATTCCATATATAGCTGACTAATACATGTACAAGGAACCTTAAAGGAAGATATTTAATATGGAAGGTTTTCAAAACATAACGATAGTATTAAATAATGAATCTGAACTACCATAACTATGCTGGATTCCTAAACATCATAAAATTCTTACAAATATTCATACATAGCGGATTCCAGTAAATATTCTACCAAGCTTCTTTCTTTACTCCTCACTAAGGTATTTATTTATATTTACATCAGTGAAGGAGAAACTTCAAGAATACTGTATACAACAATATATTTCAAAAGTGGTGAAAATAAATTATGGATACCTACAACAGCCAAGAAACATTTATATAGAAAAATTAGGAAATGAGACCAAAATCAATAATATAAAAATCTAGACTTTTTACTACCATTTTCCACGATAAATTAAAGCCAAAATTTTTTGACAATATAGATAGCTGTGATTTATTTTCAATAAAACTGGAACCCGTGAATTTACCTACATGTACCTTATTATTGGTCATTTGCAAAAATTATTTAAAAAAAAAAAAGCATTTCGTTGTACAAAAACTACTCTGAAGTTGATATTGAAAAGATGCTTGAGATTCTTACTGACAAAATGTTTTATGTAGTTTTTGGAAATCGGGTCTTCGAACAATCTGTTTGATTTGTTATGGGTATTTTTCCCTGTAATACTAGTAAGCATACCTTTTTTATACTCATATATTATAAAGCAGATATTATATAATACATGTAAAACTTAAACTTGAGAAAAAGAGAGCACTTGCTGTGGCTTTAAAATTTACAATTAGAAATTGACAACGTTTTATCAATAGACAATGGTTACTTCCTTACATCAATCAACATTATGTATCCCAATCAACTTCAAATAAATTTGTTTCATATTCGGTTATTTTACTAGAAAAAGAGGTTAATGATAACCTAACAACAAAACTCTATGATAAAATGCTGAAATTGCTTGGTCGATGCAATTTATTAGGTCAAATGCTGACTAATGTTTTTCATACTAATTGTTTTGTCATTATTTACACCTGCATTGTGTAGGGAATTTTCTGTTTGTCAGTATATGAAAAGGAGTAGAGGCCGCGGAAGTGACCGGTCGACAGAGAAGGCACACCCCTCAAAGGCACCTGATCCCACCTCTGATGTTTTTGAGGTTTATGTTTGCTTTCCTTCCGATTTGTATTTTTTTTAATGAACTTTAGAGCTTGAATCCTGTTTGTTATTTCAATTTGGCTTAAAATGCTCAGAAACATGCAAATATGATAGAAAAAAAACAGACAAACATGATAAAGTAAAAATAATCTCATCTGTAGATGAGCTATTTTTCAAAAGGTTCTAATCTTGAACTTACTTTGTCATGCATTTTTAATTATTGTTAAGAATCAGTAGATAGCAATACATTTAATAATATTCAACTTTTTAATATGTTTCGGACTTAGATATATCTCACAAAGAACTATATGCAGTATATTGCATATCTTTGCAACCACAAAAGTCAAATTTTAAAAAATCCATGAAATTCTATAAATTGTCTGAGAAAAATAAATTAACAGAACGTATTTAAAGTTTCAAAGTATTTTGTTGTCATTTTTTTTGTTTTTATGACGTCAAAAACTAGTCCGATTTTATATCATTTTTTAGAAAAAAGACAAAATTTCAACATTTTAAGTTTTAAAATTTATAGAGCGCAAGTTTGCTCAGGAACAATATTTACATATTTTATTGGTATTATCATTCTACAAATTATGTCAAAATATTGACCCTTATCAGACCTGCGCTCAATGACTTTTACTAAAAATATCAAATTAGCAGATGACACTTCAATCCTTTTAGATGGTAGCAAAGAATCATTAACAGAAGTGATGAAAACATTAAAGAAATTTTCAGAAATGTCTGGATTATACATCAATTGTTCGAAATCCCATGCAGTTTGGATTGGTTCCAAAAGATTTAGTCAAGAACTACTAAGTAATGAGTATAATCTTAAGTGGGGATGTACAACATTTACCTTACTTGGAATTCATTATGATGTTGATTTGAATGAAATTGAAAGACTCAATTATGAACCAAAATTAAGACAAATAAAAGCTATAATTAGTCAGTGGAGTAAGAGATATTTGACACCTATTGGAAAGATAACTGTTCTTAAAACTCTTGTTTTACCACTGCTAAACCATATACTAATGGCTATTCCAAACCCACCAGAAAACCTTTTGAAGGAACTGGAAAAATTATTCTTCTCATTTGTATGGAATGGTAATCAACACAGAATAAAGAAAGATGTCCTAGTAAAAAAATATGAAGAAGGCGGACTAAAAATGATAAATATTAGAGCTTTCACTGCATCACTTAAATTATTTTGGATGAGACAGCTTATATTGTCAGATAAAGGTTTACAATTTTTTTTACCTAATCTAGATTTGATAAAAATATTAACATGCGGCATTGAATATATTAAAAATATCATGAAGAACCTTAAAAACAAGTTTTGGAAAGATGTCTTTGAGGCTTGGATTGAATTAAATAATAAAAACTATAGTTTATCCAAGGTTGCAGGAGACATACCAATTTTTTATAATCCTAAAATTGTCATTGGTGGGAAAGTTATTTATAATAAATATATGTATGACTTGAATATTAGATTTATTAATGATCTTATAGATGAAAATGGTTCCTTTTATAGTTTTGAGGAATTTTGTGACATATATCCAAATGTAAGGCTAAATTTCTTAGATTTTGCAGGTATAATACATGCTGTAAAGGCATGGATGAAAGCAACAGACACTAATGATATAATTGCAAAATTACCTAACCCATTAATTTTGTCCAGCACTCATTTTCTTTCAATGTGTAAAAAAACAAAACAGTTTTATGAATTAATCAATGTAAATGATATTGAACCCACTGGGAAAATAAGATGGAATGATATTTTTAATTTAGGGGAAAGTGAATGGAAAAGGATTTTTAAACTTCCCTTTAAAATTACAAAAAATAGTAAACTGCAATGGTTTCAATACAGAATTCTAAATAAAATACTAGGTACAAACTCATATCTATGTAAAATAAGGAAAAGAGATAATAACTTATGTTCTTTCTGCAATATGGAAGAAGAAACAATAATACATATTTTATGGGATTGTGACAATGTACAAACCTTCCTAAACAGTTTCGAAAGATATTGTGAGCAAAAAATCGGGTTGCAAATTTCATTTACAAAGCAAAGTTTTATTTTGGGATTTCTAGTAAAAAACAAAGACATTCATAACTTACTGTTCCTATGGATAAAATATTATATATATACAATGAGATGCTTAGGAAAAAAATTAGATGTCAGACTTGCGACTTCACACATTAATTTCTTTTACGAAACTCAAAAATATTTAGCATATAAAAATGGTGACAGAGAGACTTTTGACACCAACTGGAATCAGTGGAATCAATTGTTTTTATAAAATGAAATAGTTTTTTTTTATTTATGTAAAGGAATTAACATGCCATCTCTCTCTCTCTCTCTCTCTCCCCCTCTCTCTCTCTCTCTCTCTCTCTCTCTCTCTCTCTCTCTCTCTCTCTCTCTCTCTCTCTCTGAAAAAACCAATCTGTAATATAATAAATTATGTATTTTCATTTATGAAACAGATTGTGTAAAATAAATAAAGAATTAAAAAAAAAAAATATCAAATTAATATATACATTTTTCTGTAGAAATCATGGAAATTTTAAAATTACGTCATTTTCGTGACGTCATTTCAACGCAGCATTGTTAAGGCTTGAAAAAGGGGGCGGAGCCTAATTTTTACGGGAAAAGTTTACTGTGACGTCACACAAAAATATGACTTTTATGTATTTCTCATAATACCTGAAAATAAAATAATTTTCAATTTTTAACTGATTAAGCGTAAGAAACAGCCATATAACTTATCAATGCATTAAAAAAAGTTGCTAGTTAAATCCCATGTAGCTGATTCTAAACAAAGCACTGATTGCGATGAACTTATCAATCATGACGTCATATTGGTAAAAATGACGTATTTCATGTACTGTGAGAGGCAGATTGAGGAATTGATTAATAACGAAAAATGCGTTTAATTATTAAATGGAATTATTTACAGGTTTTAAATAGTCAATTGATAACAATGTGTATCCTTTGTTTAATTATTAATTAACTACCTACAGAAAGTATTTTATTAATTATGTCGCGTTTTTATGTACAGGTTACGTATATTTTACATCGAGATGCCTCATAAAATCATACTTTCGCAAGGGCATACACTGCATAGATCTGAACCATTTTTTGAATATAGATAAAGGATATTTTCCTTAACTTGAAAAGTAGACAAAATAGTTGGTAAAAGTCAAACATATTTCGACATTGGCCTATTTACTTGTAAATTTAACTATTAAAACGAGAATTATATTCAAAGCAGCAGCACTTTTCAGAAACTACAAAGTATTCAGAAACAATAAATAACTTGAATTTTTAATTTCAACTAGGGTATGCCCTTGCGATATTGAAATATGTTAATGACCCACATTCAGTACACGAACTATGCATTCATTACGTGACTGTCCATCGATGGGACTAAACTTCATACAGTAAAGTGTGGGTTATACTATGCTATTTCCATAAATATTAAAGTTCTATGATAAAAAAAACAGCTTAATTAAAATAAATTCAATTTCTAAAAAATCCCCCTTTTTTGCTCGTTTATTTTCCGTTGATTTTTTATAGTAGGCCTTAACCATGTTAACAGTGCTGCGAAACATATGACGTCATTGCTTATCAAAATATTCAGTGCTTTGAACTCAGCATATATCCCCCTGTTTAAGAAAGTTTTAAAATATTCTCCGTCGAAATTTTATTTGGGGGGGGGCAAATACTGGTTACTACCGAATAAAGCTCTTTAAGCATTTGAAACTAATTTAAGCATTTCAAGAACACTGAAGAAAGCAAATATTGAACATGTTCGAAAAAAAATCAGTGAGAATCGTAATCCTTTCCTGAAAGAGAGGGATGTTATGAATTCACTTGATAACAAAGTTTCATTTATGTTAATTGATCAATCATTTGAATTGTATAGAAAAGAAGCACACTGTTGAATTATCTTTAGCTAATCGAATATTAAAGCAGACATATGAATACTTTTAACATCCTAAATGAAGATTATAAATGATTTCGGAAAAATCTTTTATATATGTGTGTCTGTATGATTTATTTCTGAACAAGCCACCCGGTAAACGATGATCACCCATTTCCCAAAACGTAATTTCCACTGACAGGGCGTATGTAAACAACATCACCATCTTTAAGTTCAAGAGGGACAACTCCGGTACAGGTGGTGTAGCCTTGGGAAGCGCCGACCATATCACATCCATTTTTCTGCCGCGTACCTCCATTCACCAGTAATTCACTATCAAATATGTACCCATGGTTAATTTCCGTCGTTCATGAAAAAAAATAGAACCCTTTGACTGGAGAAGTGAAGAGCCCAGTCGTTTGGTCGTAAGCATTGTGAGAGTCGTGATAAAGAGAATCGTAGACGATGACTTGATGATTACCTGGCCTCAAGGTCTGCTGCGAGTAGGCACTAAAGTAGACAGGGTCAGTACCTACAACAGGGTTAACTTTACAATTACAATGAAAACAATTAGAGCGAACATATTTACAATGAATTGAAAGGTTTATATCGAAGTGTTTTTTTTTTACATTGAGGTATTTTTCATTCCACTAGCTTTAAAACTTATTTAGCACTTTAATGAATATAAAGGATAGTAGGTTGTAAAGAAGCAAAATCGTACACTTTCTCCCTGGCATTATTGCAGCCCGGAGGACTGGGCTGCTCTATGCATATAAGTTTAAGTGTTGGTGTATGGGGATTGAGGTGGGAGAAGTTATTCTGAATTTAAGGTTTTCTAAACATTAAAAAGATTGTCAATTAGAATGTTCTTTCCCTTAATAAATTACCAGATACATAATACATTTTTTTCCATAAAGTGAACTTGTAAAAATATATAAGTTTTTGATATTTAATATATAAAATTGCTTCTCATTTACCGGTACTATCGAAAAAAAACGACAGGTCCCTTTTTTTAGAACATCGAATTTTCCTAATCGCATAAAAACGTACTCTGCACACTGACAGTTCGTGTTTTATATTCTTTAAGTGAAATACATTTTTGAAAATAGGTGTTGCATGAGTCTAGTTTCAATTTATATTTTATGCATCAAACATTTACTTTAGGAATTGATAAAGTTTAAAAAGGTTCGATTTTCATCCGACAATAAGTTTTCTCGGCTTTGATCTGTTCAAGAAATTTCTTACATAAATATGTTTCTGTCACACACCAATGAAATAAGAGAGAAGAATAATTTATAGCCCTTTTCTATAACGGAAAATATTTTAAATGTACTATTTAATTTTATATTTAAATGCGGTTCTTAGAAAGAAACATTTTATCACAAGCAATTTCCCCTGAAACGAAGAGCAATGCTATTTTAAGAGTTGTATACTATTTAAAGCACTTAGGGATATTACTACAAGTATAAGTGTCTGCACATCAGATGAAATTTGGAGACAACGAATTCGAACAGTATTCAAGCTAAATGTCCATTTAAACAATTTAATTCGTTTTGCAATATTACATTTTTGCTATATTTCGTGCAGTGCTCGATGTAAAAGATACCTAACCTGAACTGAACGTAAAATCACAACAAAATTATTTAAATACATTCTCTCGATGGTTAGTAAATAATCGCACAAAACAAGGGTTAACCATTGGTATTAAAAGCCTATTTAAAAGCTGTAAATATTAATAAATAATTTAATAATATATATATAAAATTAATAAATAATATAATGATATAAAAATATTTATAATATTAATAAATAATATAATATATAAATATTACATGTAGTTGAGTGTAACATTTGAAAATTTTCACCTGCGCCTCGGTTGACAAAGGTTTTCTTGGGGTCAAAATTTTCAATGTTACACTCAACTACATGCAATATTTATTATATTATACTGAATGTTTTATACAAATACATATTACAGTGAACCGTGCGCGCATAAATTCCGCGCAGTCGCTATTTTTTAAATACCGTCCGTCGTCAAGCAATGTTGACTGTTGCTAGGCAGGAGGGCGTGGCTTCATTATTCAGCAGGTAGTAGTGTTTTTTATCAAATGTTTCTCGACGAATCACGATTCAAGTAATTTACATGAAAGTATAATAATAATATATATATTCTATATTTTATAATAAAAAGCATTTTTCTTTGTTAAAAAATTCCTAAATCTGCCTCTCACAGCACATGAAATACGTCATTTTTACCAAAATGACGTGATGATTGACAATTTCATTGAGATCAGTAATTTGTTTATAACCAGCCGTATGGGATTTATCTAGCAACCCTTTTAGTGCATTGAAAAGTTTTATAAATTTGCAAATAATTTCATTTTCCGATTTTATGAGGAATACATAAAAGTCATATTTTTGTGTGACGTCACAGTTAACTTTTCCCGTATAAATTAAGCCCCGCCTCCTTTTTTTAGGCGTAACAATACTGTGTTGTTCTTTTTAAACAGTATTTTAAGGTATATACGAATTAGTATATTGTACATTTATTTGATTTGGTTCGAGAGCAACTTGCATATTGTCGGACCCCAAAATCAAACTGCTTGAGGCCGTTAGGTCGAAGGCAAATTGTTTGTTTGCTTCGAGGAGTCGGCAAAACGGATTTTGTCCGAGAAAATGTCAAAACATATTTTATTATACCATTTAGTTTTCTTACATATCTTGTATTTGATTGAATCATATAAAATTCTTCTATCCCTACTGCAGTTTTAACTCGATCAAAGCCGTCACAGTCATAGAGTGTAATGTTGCAACGCACTTTGAAAAAATTACGCACTTTGATATATGTGTCAAAGTTGGGACAAAATCAACGCCTTCTAAATTGTTTTTTTTTTCAAAGTGCGTTAAGATTTTTAACCATCGAGACACGCACTCTGGAAAAAAAAACTTTTCAGTTGACTGAAATTTTAGTTAAATGCTGCATTACATGTATTTAATTACATTTCTTTCGAAAAACCGAAGAGTTTATTTTCCATTGTCGAGAACGAGCAGAAGACAAATAAAAGGTCACTCAGCCACCTCTTTATCATTCCTGCCCAAATGCATTATTTGCATAACTGGTATAACATTGAAAATAGTTTCTCGCAAGAAATTTGAGAATAAAAGTAAAAGAATTGTAGCCCTGTAGGTCATTTTTGAAGAATAAATAAAAAGGAAGTCCTTGGTACATTAGAGATTATAATTAGTTCTTTTAGAATTGAAAGTCTATAAATATATTTCTTCATAATATTTGCGGAAGGGATCAAACTCGGCGTAAGGGTTAGGCCCTATTTTTGTAGAGATGTACATGATATAGGTATTTGTTAGAATAGGTTGGTAAGCCTTATACCCCTTTTTTTCTTTGCAAAGATATACATAATACAGGCATTTTCTACAAATTCATTTTCAAATTGCTAAGTATGGTCAATATTAACTCATCTTGAAAAGAACATTTTTTTTTAAATTGCGTTAATTCTGTCCCACAGTGCGTAATTTTTCAAAATGTGTTGTTTAAATGCAAATAAGATTTCGCAAATCCCGTCCACAGTGTAACGTAAGCATTCCAACGTCTCATAATCACTCCAAAGTCTAACAAAGGTCTTTTGGACCTCTTAGTAAAATATTGGAAATGTTAGACTTTGTACGTATAAATTTTTATAAGAAACAAATTTTTAATGGTTTAACAATAAAGTTAACTTCACATGTAATTGACATAATACAGCAAAAATACAGTTCATGAATCTGAAAGATACACTCTGATCTAAATTCTCTCAAAAAGTGTTTGTATTCTAAAAAATGTTGCCCTTTCAATTTTATGATGAGAATATTGTTGTAGTGAACGTTGATAGGAATAGAAACCATCAACGTAATCCCGCCGATTTGTTGACAGATCCCAAGTATCTGCCAGGAAATGTCTCTGTAGCAAAAAGGAACATGAATTCCATTATCGTGCAGCAACAGATGTTGGAGATTCTGTAGAGATTGTTATGACCTGTTTGTATCTCCCAGTTTAAGATGATCCAATGCTGATAACATGTGTAGCATCACCAGAGGAGGTATCGAAGTTATACCCTGTTCTAGCATCAATTCTTCAAGATACATACAAGGATGGGATAACTTGATGTCAAACATAACAGTTTTTCTCATTTTGTTACTCAATGACACTCCAACCAACGCACGTCTGTATCTTTCAACCATGATAGTATCAAAATATAAAATCCAAGGGATAGTCGTCTTCTGAAGTGCTATTTGTAGATATTTCAGTAATTGATTATATCTACCGACCCTATAGCAGTACATACATAGGTAAAGAATATCTGATACATATCCTATTTTAGAAACTAACTTAAGCATGTTATAGGATATGTGATTCAGATATGATAGATTTTTGTTTGAAAGGCTAATGCATGTGCATAGATATTTCTGAAAAAAAAATACAATATTGCAAAATAATCCCGATGTCATACTCTGCACAGCAACTGTCTGAAACGGAGACAATGCTAATTTTATCATTTTTTCAATTCCTCGAATATACAATGCGAAGTCAGTCAAATCCAAAGGATTAATACAGAACGCAGAAAGTTCACGCAAGACATCACTGGAGATAATGCTTTTCTCATGTATTTAAAAAGACAATTCTTTGTAGATAATGACTTGGCTAAGATGAGAAGCAGGCAAGGTATCCCCATGCCATAAAAATCATATAATTGACTTAGCAACTGTATTTGTGCAGAACAGGAAATTTTCAACCTTAACAAGTTGCTTTCAGGTATGAAAAAATTAGCCGGACACTCAACTTTTCTCACCCAATTAATTAATAATCTTAAACACTTCCAAAAACACGGAAGAATTTCACGAGGTTTCCATATTTATGAACTCTCATTTTGTATGGCCAAGAATAAAATTGCAGGGTTCTCCATCATTTGAAATGCTACTATGTTGCAGACTTAACACGAAGAACTAAAACTTCGCGGTATTTTCGCGATCAAATTCGCAACTAAATCACTATTTATGAAAATTACAAAAGAATACATGCACACTCTTATTTAAAAATCGCTAATTAGTTACACAAATGGTATGGTCATATAAATTGATAAAAGTAAAAACATGTTCTGAAAAGCAGAGAAAATTCTGACCGATACAGTCGTACTGAATTAAATTTGCCGTGATTATTTATCAGTTTTCTTGATCGAGTTATCACATTACAAAAAAAAGAAACTTCAGAACAGTAAAATATGTTTATAGTTCCTTGAACATGTTCAAAATTTTAAGCAATTTATTGACATCATTTAAATGATAAATAATATCTATCGATAAGATGTCATGTCTGACTTACAGTGCTAAAATAATTTTAGAGCCGTTACTCTATAGAAAAGACAATTTTTAAAATATTTTTTTGAAAATAATACAATGTATTTTATTGCAACTACCAATTAATCCTTACATGGAAGTGTGAAAACAAATTATTTGTCTTTGTTCCGTCATGCGTAAAGTCCGTTGAGGGTCTAGGAGATAATTGATTATGCAAGGTGAAGCCCTAGTGTTTAAGTGCTCTAACTTTTATAATTGAAAGACGATATACATGTAATTGTTTAATTAAAGTCTCAGTTAGGGAGAATTTCTGGGTTTGGATTTTCTAATTATCACAGATCTTACTCTGTCGGGAAAAGTTTTACTGTGTTGCATGCATAAAATTTGAATTGTTACTATGTCGGAGAAAATGTTACTGTGTCGGGAGCAACACAGTAAAACAGCTCATGGAGAACCCTGAAATTGTTTTCATAAAATATGAACAAAGAACTGGATTGCTGCTCTTAAAATTGATCACTTCTTTTAGGAAAATCTTTAGGAGACCATTGCACAAAAACTGACAATGATTCATGGAATATACAGGTCTCTGTTCTGCCATTGAAAATGAAATTCTCCATTCACTGTTCATTATCAGAGCAAGAAGGGGCGCTACTAATTGGTACAACATGACATCCTTTATCTAAAATATCAGATAAGACGCGTCTATCAGGCCATTTCTTTTCCACACATCTATATATCCAAGGCAATGCAATGGACTTCGAAAGTAACGCAATGTCCATGTTCATAGGTCGATGCTAAGAAACAATCACTTCTATGATACTGCAAGCACTGCTGTCTTAATAAGGAACTAAAGAGATATACATGTAGTTCATTATTAACATCCACACAAGAGGATCTCACGAGCTCATTTTGCGACTGGGTTATTAGCTTGTCTTGTGAACCAGGGTGGCATCTCTTGGATCTCCATCAAAATCAAAGTGTATTGAGGCAGACGGTAGAAAATGGCCTGAGGAAGCTAACAGACTACCTTATGGTCTGGATACCATAACATCCAATCAACATATGACGTTTTCAGTCTAAATCCCTCACGGAAACTTTCAGGTACTTTAATGCTTAACTTCGACCTTATCACCGCCTCTTCAATGTCCAAAGTTTCTCTTCTAAACATGACTTCTGTACGAGTTCCTATTTTTCGACATAACCCCACATAAACAGCCTCTGACAAACGAGGGATTCTATCCATTTGGGTATGAATATGACATGCGATTTTCTCTCGGCTTCGATCCTTTCAGAAAATTTCTCACATAAATATCTCTCTGTCATGCGCCAAAGAAAAAATGAAGAAGATTATTTTTAAATATACCGGTATAACCTATAACCTTTTTCCGTAACGGAAAAAATATTTCAGCTGTATCATTCTATTCAGTATTATATTTTTAAAAATGATACTAAAAAAGAACCATTTTATCAGAAACAATTTCCTCTGAAGCAAAGAGTAATTTTATTTTAAGATTTGTATACTATTTGAAGCGCACAAGTATAAGTGTCTGCGCATCAGATGAAATATGGAGATAATGAACTGTACTCATGTTAAATGCCTATTTAAACAATACAAATAGTTTTGCAGTCTAACATTTTTGCTCTGTAAAAATATATACCCTTACTTCCCAAATTTTACCAGAGCTCTACATATCGAAACAGGAAGATTAAAATGAAAAAAACAATTTTTTCTCAATTTCACATATGGTAAAGAAGTTACATAAAGATACAAAATGGCACACAAGAAGATTTGATCGTTTACTAAGAGAGAAAAAAAAATCACTTTTGTTTGGCTCAGATATGTAGTTTGTTTGGAAAATCGTATTTATTTGATATATTTTAAAAGATTAGTCACTATTAGTCTCTTAAGTCTTTTTATTTTTGATATAACTGACATTTAAAAATATCTTTAAGTCTTTCATTGTAAAAAAAAAAATCTTTATAGATAAATGCATGGTTCTATAGTAAATATAAGATGCAGAAAAGAAGATATTTTCATACGCGTCCATTCCGCCAAAATATAGTATCTACTAGAAAAAAAATCTCAGCTTGTCATTTCTATTTAAAGTTGTACAATTATGAGGAAAAAAAGAAAGAAATGTGATCTTTTAAATCTCTTACACATAATTGTCAGAAACCAGACCAGAATCCATCTTTTATTATGAAATTTATCTATAAATCTCCAAGAGAAATATAAATCTTGGCTTATCCATCTTTGTACGATATTTTCGTGTCATTTAATTACTAGAAAACTTATTTATTAATCTATAGATACGAGGGGATATCAGTTCATGGACTGATGCGTCAAAATTAATACTATGTAGTTGATGATTATGAAATTTATAATAAACATATCAAGCAACAAAGATTAACTAAGTATTGAAAATTTCAGCTTGATAAGTCGATAATTATGTTCCCCAAACGGAGTTTGGGAACATATTGTTTTTACTCGGTTTCTTATTATTATGTTCCCCAAACGGAGTTTGGGAACATATTGTTTTTACTCGGTTTCTTATTATTATTATTATTATTATTCTTTTTTTTCTTATTTGTTCTCCGGTACTTTTTTGTCCGGAAGTGTTCTCAGAAACTGTTCACCCAACTAAGTTAAAACCTTTTTAGGGTTAATAGGTGTGTAGTGTAGGTGTGCGGAACGAAGGTCATTTTGCGCGCATACGCCTGCACGTGCGGGTGCGTGAAATGAGTGAAATGACAGATATACTTAAAATAGCCATAACTTTTACAATTTTTAATGAAATGTTTTGAAACTCTTTATATAAGGATATATTGATGGTGTAGATAATATGACAATGTTATATTAGCAAGAACGCACGGGCATGCACGTACGCTTCGCTCTGATTGGCTGAAACAAAAATCTCAATATCTTTTCTGTTTTTTGACGAATTGCTTTGAAATTTTGAACATAGTCATGAATTTGGATAAACTACACTATGATATATAAAAATTGTCATGAAAACACGTGCATGCACGTGTGCTGCAATCTGATTGGCTGAAACATTATATGGCTATATCTCCTTTGTTTTTTGATGAAATGCTTTGAAATTTAAAACATAGTCATGCATTAGGATATCCTGCAACATGATATACAAAAAATTTCAAGAAATCACGCGCATGCACGTGTGCTGCAATCTGATTGGCTGAAACTTTAAATGGCTATATCTCCTTTGTTTTTTGACGAAATGCTTTGAAATTTAAAACATAGTCATGCATTGGGATATCCTACAATATGATTTAGAAAACAAATGATGAAATCACGCGCATGCACGTGTGCTGCAATCTGATTGGCTGAAACTTGAAATGGCTATAACTCCATTGGTTTTCAACCAAACAGGATGGGATTTAGAACATAGATAGATATAAGGGCCTCCTACAAGAAGGAATGGTCATCATGCACGTGCATGCACGTGCGTGCATTTGGAACGAGTGAAATTAAAAATAAACTTGAATGAGTGATTTTTAATACTTTTGGACTAAATGCTTTAATATATAGTATATTTAAATATATAGAAAGTGTAGACAAGATGATATGATCATTACGCATGTGCATTCACATGTGCACGCGTGCAATGTTAAGATTTGAATATAATTGGTATCCTTCTGGGAAAACGTTGTTTAAGTCAAAAATGCACAGACATTGTCTTATTTAATAAGTAGGGATGTCAACGAGTACCCGGTTAACCGGGTACTCGATCGAACGTCCGAGTATCGAATACTAAAATCGGTACTCGGATGTATATTATTTAATGTTTTTTAAGCTTATTTATTAATGCATTAAAATATCGGTTTTAAACGTAAAATGTTCATTGCACTTGTACATACAGTAATTAGGGTTTCCTGAGCCTCTAAATGACCGTTATCGCCTGTGGCAGTGTTTATACAGTAATTACCGTGACCAAGCACCTGCTACCTACCTGGCTTTTCTCACCTTCGGCTGTCTTTTACCCTTATGTTTAGTTTATTCTAATTATTTGTTTTCATTGAACATCGTTTAAGGTCTATTATATATGTTTAGATAAATTAGATAATTTTGTCAATTCTCCAGAAGCCGTAGATTCTCGGGGAAAGAGACAGACGATATAATAATTGCACGTGCGATTGTTGATATGGATGCGTTTGATTACGTGCCAATTAATGCAAATGGTTGAATGCAAAGGTTTTAAAAATCTTATGTCCATCGTTGCACCAAACTACAACATACCGTCTCGTAATTTTAATGAAATCAATGATCGAAAAGTGTACGAAGATCGTAAATCCGCTCTGTTAGAACTTGATCAAGTTAATACTGTACATGTAGCTCTGACGACTTATCACTTAAACGTCAAACGCATTGATAGAGTTACATTACAATTAGGGAACAGATTATTTTTTTAAACAAAACCACTGTGGGCCATTTATGATTTTATTTCTCGTATTTATCTCATAAATAAATTGGACTTTAAAAATGTTAGATTAAATTTCGTCGGGCACAAAGTTGTCATAATTTACAGGTAAACCTTCCATCAGACCATGTGGTTTTATTTCAATGTTTTGCAGTTGTTCATATTTATGTAGACTTTTACCGAGTACCCGGGTACTCGATCGGAAAAACGTCCGAGTAACCGAGTATTAAAAATTGACCGATTTGACATCCCTATTAATAAGGCTTACAGGGAATATGGTACCAAAAGGGAGTTGGGGAGCGTTTGGGGAACATCTGTAACGGTTCCCGTTACAATTAGCACTAGTTATTATTATTATTTTTTTTCTTCTTTGTTCTCCGGTACTTTTTTTGTCCGCGAGTGTTCTCAGAAACTGTTCACCCAACTGACCTAAAACCTTTTTAGGGTTAATGGGTGTGTAGTGTAGGTGTGCGGAACGAAGGTCATTTTGCGCGCATACGCATGCACGTGCGTGCGCGTGCAACACGTGAAATGACTTGTATACTTAATATAGCTATAACTTTTACATTTTTTAATGAAATGATTTGAAACTCATTATATAAATATATATTAATAGTGTAGATAATGTGACACTGTCAAATTAGCACGAACGCACGCGCATGCACGTGCGCTTCGCTCTGATTGGCTGAAACAAAAATCTCAATATCTTTTTTGTTTTTTGACGAAATACTATGAAATTTAAAACATGGGCATACTTTAAAATGTTCTACAATATGATATATAGAAATTGTCATGAAATTACGTGCATGCACGTGCGCTGAAATTTGATTGGCTAAAACTTTGAATGGCTATAACTCGTTTTTCAAAAAACCTTGTTTTTCAACCAAACAGCATGGGATTTAGAACATATACAGACATAATGGACTCCTAGAAGAAGGTATGGTCATCATGATCATGCTTGCACGTGCATGAACGTGCGTTTCGCTCTGATTGGCTGAATCAAAATTCTCAATATCTTTTTTGTTTTTTGACGAAATACTTTGAAATATAAAATAAAGGCATGCTTTAGGATATCCTACAATATGATATATAATAATTTTCATCAAATCACGCGCATGCACGTGCGCTGCAATCTGATTGGCTTAAACTTTTAATGGCTATAACTCCCTTGGTTTTCAACCGAACAGGATGGGATTCAGAACATAGATAGACATTATAGACTCCTACAAAAGGGTATGGTCATGATGCACATGCATGCACGTGCGTGCACGTGAAATGCGTAGAATTACAAATACACTAGATTAAACATATTTTATTGATTAAATGCTGTAATATTTAGTATATAATAATATATGAATAGTGTATAGAAGATGATATGGTCGTTACGCACATGCATTCAAGTGCGCATGCGTGCAATGCTGAAATTGATTACTTCTGGGATAACTTATTTTAAAATCTAAAATGTTTCACGTTTGTCTTATTTAATGAAGCTTACAGGGAAAATGGCACAAAAGGGAGTTGGGGAGCGTTTGGGGAACATCTGTAACGGTCCCCGTTACAATTAGCCCTAGTTTACCATATAACAGCTGTAGATTAAAAAAATAAATTATATGATCACTCGGTGCAGTCCCAATTTAGTTTCATGTCGTCCGACAACGTCATTATATCTCAATGCCCCTCTGCCTAAAATTAACTAGAGTTAAATAAAGAATTAAAAAACTTGCAATGCATAAAAATTTTAAATGGATGAAAAGACACTTGCCTCATCATGCCAGCATACTAAATTGGTTGTCGAAGCTCAATGTCTACCACACATGATAAAAGACACCTTTTGAAGTTACATATTTTGGAAATTCTTACTAGAAATCGGAATTAACTCTACATGTCGTAACTCACTGAAGCTTTCTTCGAATTGAAAAAGAAATTTCTCATAATGCATTTTATTTCTATGTAGTTCGTTTTAATCTTTTTATGCATGTGTATGCCACTTTATTTATGGGCTTAAGTTTTATAGATTGTTTGAAATGACACCTCGCCCCTTTTGACGTTATTTTTTACCCTTTAGATGTTTAAAAATTCTATATAAGATTTGCGAGAAAATTAAACAGCACTTACAGATTGAGGTAAACCAATGTATTGTTACGGAACAGTTGTATAGATCACATGAGCGAATAACAAACAATTTCAAAAGACAAATGATCATAATGAAAGAGTTATTCTTAGTCACACTCAGATCGAAAAAACTGGATTTAAATGTTGCGCCGGCTGGGTATACCATTGCTGACAAAATATTTACAATTCACTAAAAAAAACATGATATTTCATAGACAAAAATATGCTTATTAAATGTTATAAATGTTTGAAAATTCATTGATGTACCTCAAGCAATTATAAATTCATTGCACTGACCAAGTAACCTTTTGATTACCCTTCGTATTGTATAGGTTCTTCGTTTTGATCGATGCTAAATAAAAATATAGAAAAAGTCCGTCAATTTTTTTTCTTAAATATCAGGCCCTGTGGGGATCCGGGTTAGAATAGGTCCTCAGTACCCCCTTGCTTGTCGTAAAAGGCGACTAAATGGGGCAGTCCTTTGGATGAGACCGTATAAACCGAGGCCCCGTGTCACAGCTGGTGTGGCACGATAAAGATCCCTCCCTGCTCAAAGGCCATAAGTGCCGAGCATAGGCCTAAATTTGCAGCCCTTCACCGGCAATGGTGACGTCTCCATATCAGTGAAATATTCTGGAGAGAGACGTTAAACAGTATACAATCAATCTATAATATCAGATTTGAAATTTGATTTAACTCATGATAACTTTAAAATGATTTTTTTTATTAGTAAAACTTTATATAAAATCCATATTCCATTTACAAATGTGCATTAACTGTTTTATTATTGTTAGTCATAAAAAGCTGCGGTCTGTTATCTGAATTGCATATATCCTGTACTTACACTTTCGACCGCTTCAAAATATGGACCATCAGCTTACGGTTAAGGTTTTCTAAATACATTCATTTCGACCAACGTCAACAAAACACTACACAGAGCATATACACCAAATTGTGATCATGCACCAAATGAAATAAAAATGTTTTGCTTTTGGTAGGGACAGATCTATACATTAAATAAAGGTAAATCTATTTCATGAATACAAATAAAAAATAATCATAAGTCTGCGTAATTATTCTATTTTCATATTATAACAATATGAAAAGCAAATTAATGGCATGTTGAGCTTGACTAGATTAAGTATTCAGCAGATCACAGATTGTTTGTATTCTTAAAGCAGTTGCTTTCGTGATTTTATTGTATGGATTTTGAAGTAGAGAATATCGGTAAGAATGAAGCGCCTCCTCATAGTATCCACATATTTGTTGACATATTCCCAGTATCTGCCATATATGTCCTGATAGTCTGGGGGTTCTCCACTAGATAGTTACAGAGTCCGAAGGTCCTGTAAATATTGTCTTGACCTGACTGTATTACCCAGTCTCTGATGATTCAGCACCAACAACATGTGAAGCATCACAAGTGAAGGGACACGTAATACATGCATCCCAGAGAATTTCTGTTCCAAAACTAACTCATAAATGTAAGATAAATCATTGTATAACCTGATGTCATACATAACTAAAGATTTTCTCGTTCTTTCGTTCAATGGAAACTCGTTTTTTCCTGATTCCATAACAAAGTATTGGGTCCAGTCATCTTTTCTAGTACTCTCTGTAGAAACCTCAAAGACTGTTTATACCTACCGAGTCTATAAAAGTGCATAGATAGGTAAAGAATATCTGAAACACAACCTATTTTCGAAGCTAACTTTAACAGGTTACTAGAAATGTGATTCAGATATGTTCGGTTTCTGTTTAAGATCTCAGTAGATGTACATACAATGTTTGATATATAGAAAGCAGCGTTAATAAGTGACTCTGTTGTTATACTCTGGATGGCTGATAACTGATAGATAGTCATTGTTGATCTTAGAGACTTTTCAATTGCAATCATACATTTGACAAAATCGGCTAAATTCAAAACAGGTTCACTGAATCTAGATAGTTCAGCAATGAATCTGATATTAAAATATCGTTTGATATTATGCTTCTCTCGTCTGTAAAAAACAGTAGTGTTTTTTGAATGATTGCCTTGCTGAGGTAGGGTCTGAGAGTTGGACTTAGTAGAAGACATGATATTCCTTTAAGATACAAATCATACAATTGATTCAATAGTAAGCATTGTGCTGAACCTTGAACTTTTACCCTAAACATGTTGTTTTGTGGAATAAAGAAGTTTGGACATTCACCAATTCGCACAAAGTGTAATAATAACCTAAAACACTTCCAAAAACACATGAGAAGGTTACTAGGTGTCCACATGAATACAGAATCGTTTTGAATGACCCAAAATAAAACTGTTTTCATGAAATACGAACACAGTATAGGTTGCCTGTATTCAAAATTTATCACCTCTTTCATGAATATTTTCAAGAGACCATAACACAAAAACTGGCAATGATTCATGACAAGAACAAGTTTGTGTTTTGCCATTGAAAATGAAATTCTCTATTCACTGTTCCTAGAAGAGCAGGTCGACATACTACTGATTGGCACAACATGACATCCCATTTCTATTATTATTCAGAAATAACACTTCGTGGAGGCCAGTTCGTTTGAACACATCTCTGTATCCACGGTAATGCTATGATCGGCCACTGAAGGGATTGTAAACAGGACGCAAAGTCAATTTCTAGAACGTCCTTAAAGAAGTTAACGCAAGGGCCGTGTTCAATGAACGAAGCAGTAACCGGGCTAATATTTCTAGGTACCTGCAAAAACATATTTCTGTACAAAGAACTGTAAATATAAAGTCCGTTATTTATATTTACACCGGAGTATCTCACAAACTCATTAAACGACTGACTCATCAGCTTCAGCCTTGTGAACCCCGGGGGCAGTCCATTGGTCTCCATCAATATCAAAGTGCAGCCTTGAAATCGGCAAGAATTGATATACAAAAGATCGCATATAACTTTTTGATCTGAAGGCCAAAACATATAATCGACATCTGAGGTTGTTAATCTAAATCCGTCACGAAAACTTCCACTTTTTACGAAGTAATGTCCTTTCAAGATGCATTCTGCGCTTTTCACCATATCCTCAGTCTCTGAAATATCCCTCCTGAACTTCACTTCTGTAAAGGTTCCCACTTCAAGAGAAAGTCCTACGTAGAGAGCCTCTGACAAGCGAGGAACTTCTTCCATTCTCATATTTATATGTCTCTGTATTTGAAAATTAACCTTTTATTATTTTCTTTTGGAAATTTCCAGTTTTCAGTTTCATTTTTCAAAGCCAGCAGGAAGAAAGAGAGGACATATCCACATTTTAATCTTTTTTTTTTTTGAAAAAATACTTGAATCATAATAGATTCATAAACTAAGCTATAAATACCGACATTAATATTAAAGATTTAACTTTTATTTAGTCTTGTATTCATGAAATTGAAACTACTAGATAGAAAACCGTTACGTTCATACTTGCTAAAAAAATGCGCGGTAACATTATGCTGCATATATGTATGAAAAGAAAAGACTTAACCTTTTCATTACCTGTATATGTATGAGTTGTTGGATATTTTGACCCAGATTTAAGGTTGACTCTACTTTTTACTTGATAGGTGAAAATGGTATGTGATTTTGATGTTTAAAAAATGCGCCTGTAAAATAGATTTCAAAGTTTTCAAATTGATTTAGGAGAGGGATTTGGAGATAACGAACTGTATTCAATCTCAAAGTCCACCAAACATTACAAAAATAGGAGCAGAGCAAAGACGGACCTCCGAAACATCAGAGATGGAATCAGGTGCCATGGAAGAGTGAGCATCCCCTGCTGACCGGTCAAACTCGCCGTGTGCTCATTGTCATGATCGTGAAATTACGGAAAAATCCGTCGTCAATTCAGTGTAAAAATAATGGACTAACAATTTGTATGAAAAACGTCAGTCAGCATTGACTCAATGATAAATTGTATTTGCTGACAAGGTCATTGTATCGACCATAGAATTTACGAAATGTTGACTTTAAACGAGACTGCTGATATTCTTGTTTCATCAACTTGCTTGTTAATAATTTACCTCGCTTTCGAAATTGTTCACACTTAGAGCATGCTCTTATGTATCGAATCAACTGAGATACAGACCCTAAACCGTGCTACTACACCACTTGAACGGTACGGCTCGGTACGCTTTGTGCACGGAACGATTCGTTTCTTGTACAGAACGGTACGCTCTGTGCACGGAACGGTTCGTTTTGTGCACGGAACGGTACGCTTTGTGCACGGAACAGTTCGCTTTGTGCACGGAACGGTACGCTTTGTGGACGGTACGTTTCGTTTCTTGCACAGAACGGTTCGTTTTGTGAACGGTGTGCTTTGAGAAACGGTATGCAAATGAAGTGGGCGGAGCCTGTTAGCTGTAATTCTTGATTGGCTGCTAAAAATTTATTAATTTTAAATGACTTTTGAATTACTTAATGCACGTGTATAATTATATTTCAGCTCTGAACAAATGAATTTCTCGGTTTCAATTTAAACTTTTTAAACTACAGCGGTGATGGAGGAAAAATGAAAAAAAAATGAAAGGAAGAAAAATCTCATCCCACCGATGTCTTTGGCATTATGTATAGATATGTATTAATATATACAGAATTCGTAAATGTTTCCGTACTTAATTTTTACGTATGCTGAACCATCATTTTAAAAAGGAAAAAAAAATTAAATGAAATATTTTTTCTCTTTAAAATAAAGTTGTAACATAATTAAAGGAATTAATATGTACCGGGTATATATATATACTTGTTCTATACATATAACGCTATGCACAATCGAGGGCCGTTCAAAAATTACGCGGACTGTGCTATTATTTACTCTTACAGACGTCATATAGTTATGAAATTTCACAGAAATATGTATCTTAAAGATTCCAATAAATTTAGGCAAAATTTATGCTTTTAAAAAAATTCTACCAAAATTATCGGTATGTTGATATCGTTGATGGAGAGGTACGGCGCACGACCAAAAAATTGAAGCAAAAGCATGCAGATTCAAAAATTTAACTCACTGATTTTCTAAAATTCGCGAAATTTTTCATCAATTTTCTCAGATATACCTTTAAAGTGTTATGTTATTATGTATTTAGATTTCGGACGTAATATTTGAAGCACATACAGAAATATAGTGATTTTTCTCCGATGCGATTCCCGTGAAAACGACAGTGAAAATGACGTCTACTGAAATGACGGCGCACCACACTTTTGTTGAAATTTGTGTAATGCTGGTGATATCGGCAGCATAGATCCAAAATATGCATAATAAAACATGTAGTAAACTAGGCTACTCGTGACATTTGCCCACAAATAGCAAATTGAAATTTTAGACAGTTAGACCTCTGTAAAAAGGCTATACGGGAGGACGGAAAGAAGATTATAGACGAAAAGTTAACTTTATCCGGACTGTAGAGAACGTGATTGAGAGTAACCAATATCACACTATATCTCATAAGTAGTTTTTGGTTTTAAAACAAAGAAAAGAATATTCTTTTACTTGTTTAATAGATGTTAAGCTTGACAAGAAATGGTGTTTTGATGTTGAGTAGATAAGGTAACTCAAACTATACAGGTACTCGTTGAGTAGATAAGGTAACTCAAACTATACAGGTACTCAAGGGAAAATGTTGAGAAAATGAAAGCTCAATCACATATTTTTTATAATGCTTGTGACGTCGAAGATTTTGCTGCGCCGTGACTTAATTAATGGTATGTTCTGAAAAATCACTCAAAATTAATACCAATTTACAATATTTTGATATGAAATTTTGAAGACCATATTTGTAAAGATTCTTTTATATTATTTGTGAAATTTTGCCCGATTATGTCGTCAAATATTTCTTCTGTGCAACAAGTCCGCGTAATTTTTGAACGGCCCTCGTATATATCATTTTTAACTGATCGATCTATAGAAATAAATATGACTATTCCTGCTTCATTTTTATTCCTAGTAATTAGATATGTAGATTGTTTTTTTTTAAATTGTAGATATATCGCTTAAACGTTTTCTTCAGTAGAGAAATATCAGTAAACAAAATAAATACAAAAATCACCAGCAGACACACGAAATTAATACATGTACATGCAAAATAACTTCCGAGCGCTTTTTCATAACAAAAACATTCTTTTCACAGACAAGTAATTTATGTTTTCAATAATCCATTTAATGTATTAAGTTACTATTTTTAGAAGTTTTTCTTTATTTTATTAAGTTAATCTATTCTTGTAAAGTCTGCAAAAACAATGTCGATCGATCGATCGATCGATCGAGAGAGAGAGAGAGAGAGAGAGAGAGAGAGATGCTAACCCTTAATACATTATCTGTAAAAAAAAAATAAAAATAATTACTTATTTTTATTCTCATTCTTCGTTTTATTTACATCGCCATAGTCACGATTAATCAGTCTATGATGTTATTTAATCAACCCATTTACAACTATTGTGAAATGAATAATCAATTCTCTGTACATGCATGCTGTAAGCATGAAATCCTCGTGCATCACCTGTCAATCAAAATGGCATGACGCTAAGACGACCCTGAAAGTCTGTTTACACAGGAAGAATTTCATTTCTCCCGTGATTTGAAACATTCTTATGGTCAGTTCATAGTTCACAACATGGTTAAAAAAATAATGGGTCACAGCCGGAGAGACGGGGGGAGGGGGGTTGTGTTTAACACACCTTTCAAATTATTTAGTTTTGACCACATCAAGTGTATTTAAAATGATCAATCAACAGACATCCAGCAAACTCATCTTCCAGGTTTCACCACAACACTGAATACAAATTTACTTCCTAAATTATCCCTTTTCAGACAAAAATAAATAAGCATGTATCCCTGAATTATAATTTTCTTTTTTTACAAAAGCACAATTTGAAACCATATAAATTCACATAAGTATCGCCTTTTAGAAAGGGGGTGGGGGGTGGTAACAAACATAGTATGGCTTGAAAGAGGATTGATATGTTTTTTTAAATTTCATTTTATTTCGTAATATAATCGTTTATTATCTTTTTTCAGACACTTTTAAAAATGTTTCCTGTAGATTATGAGTTTTTTTTTTTATTAACAACAACGTACCATTTTGCAGACTTCTAAAGAACTTTAAATAAGCTAATTCGTTTTGCTTTCTAGAAAGAGAATGAGGGTACTGTGTAACAAACCTTATAATATCTTCATTTTTTGCAAACTGTTGTTTTTTCTTTTCTCATAAGATGTATTTCAGAATGAAGTAATATTTATACTGCAGTTTGCACATTTGCAAGAAATTCGGCTGGTGATTTTTGTATGCAGCGTGAAAGTTGATCACAGTTTTATTAGCAAGATTATCATATCTGTCTGTTCAGTAGAAATCTTCATGTTTACCGCATGTAATACATGTAGTTTAATCCATATTTTACATGATTACAGATTTTCACTGCAAGTATAACTGCACCAATGATTCGCCTATAGTAAAAATCTTAACAGAATTATTGTGAGAGTAGAATACGGATCTTTTTTTAAATTGGATAGTTTATATATGTTTTAAAATTCTTACAAAATACTTCATTAGTAAAATCACGCATCTGATATGTACTACATAGAAATGCATACTTACGACAAAAACGATCTTGTATCCGATATAAGATTAAATTAATAATTTAAATGAGCAAAATTAAAATCAAAAGTAGAGACAACAAGCGTGGTCTATCTTAGCGGTATTATAGTCTATTGAACCTTTTTTATGTCCAATACTATAGGATTATGAAACATGAATGTACTTGTGCACATTTAAGGCTGTTTTCCCCCGGGCACGAGCACAATTATATTGAATTATAGCGAAGTCCTAGGAACCTGTAAATTTAATTCGCTATATCCGTAATTCGTTATATCCGTATAACGAATTCGCAAAATGTATATAGCGAATTCGCAATATTCACGTCTTCCTTCAAGTATTACAACCGAATATGGTATGGAAGCAATTATTACAAAACATACCTTAGCTAATTGAAGTTTTCATTATAAATTGAATTTCATTTGCAAATACTTACTAAAAATAAAGTCAATTCAATAATTCTACTTTTGAGATTTTTGAAAATTCGTTATAGAAGATGTAAATTTTATGCATTTTATTTTCTAAGGGACTCAAAACCAGTTCTCTATATCCGTAAATTCGGGGTACCTGTAAAGTGCGAAACGAAATAAAAACGAAACGAAACGAAACGAAATCTACCGAAACGAAACCTACCGAAACGAAACGAAATCAAGACGAAACGAAACGAAATCAAAACGAAACCTACCGAAACGAAACGAAACAAAACTATCAAAAGGTTTGGTTTTTTTTTCAAATCAAGGCACATGTATATGATTATATATGTGTAACTGCATGTGGACTTTTTTTACTTCAAATAATTATAAAATTTATATAGTTCAAGCACTTGTTAATACTAAGTATAAAATTTAATTACAGATAAATTATGCTCCCTTTTCAGTCTAATGATGTACATGTATTTACATGTTTGCCACTGGGCAGCTGCAAATATGCATGAGCGTACTATGCATGTATAGTTTCAATATGTGCAGTATTTTCTAATTTTTATATTTTACTCTTATTTTCAATCTTTATTTATCTAGATACAACATATCTATCAAAATTAATGTGTTACATGTAAAGGCTCAATTATGTACGGGTCGAAATAAAGTCACTGTACTATTGTATTGCGAATGTCTTAAACATATGATAAACCAGAGACTTAGAGTATTTAGTATTACATTCCGAGGTGTCTGGTTTTATTGTTCAATCAGATTTATAACCCCAACCGGAAGCTTGTGTATACCATCTACGTATACGGTCCTTTTTATCGAGGTAATTTTCGAAGAATAAAGGAGTGGTTTACAAATTAGGAGACTCGACCAAAGACGTCTAGAAGGACTTAATTGACAAGAAAAAAGTATTTCGAGGCAAACGATGCCATTTCAATACTTATATAATTAGTTCAATGATTGATATATTAACAAAAGATATATAGCTTAATTATATAGGCATTGAAAATTGAGTTAGATACCTTTTTTGTGGTAAAAATAAGCCCCCCCCCTCAATTTCCTATCAATGTCTGTACTTAAACTGTATAAACTTCGAAAAGAGTGAAAATGGGCCACATGCAGTTTATATATATCTATATGTGTATACCTTGATTTGAAGAACATTTTGAAAATAAAGTTTTGTTTCATTTTGATTTTGCTTCGTTTCGTATTGATTTCGTTTCCTTTCGGTGGGTTTTGTTTTGTTTCGGTAGATTTCGTATCGTTTCAGTTCGTTTCCTTTCGTTTCTATTTCGTTTAGCTCTTTACAGGTACTATCTGTTTGAAAATGTTCTATGAAAACCTTTAAAACCTGTTGCATTTTGATAACAAATACTTCTTTCACCAGTAATCATACGGGACAGAGCTTCTTTATCAAAACTTGGGAAAATCTCAACTGAAATTTTTTAATTTTGTCTACGAAAAAGAATGTAATCTGTGTAGACTTTTCTATGAAGGTGAAATCAAGGGATCACTTAATAAAAGAATATTAGGTCATCGATTTGAATTAAATCATGGGTGTCAGCAGCTTTTATACGAACATTTTAATTAATCCGATCATTCTATTTTGTCAATGAAAATTAAAATTCTCGAAAAAATTAAAAGTATACATTTCCTTAGATAACGTCGCAACGAGAGGAATTTTAGATTAGAAAACTAGCGGCAGCATTTCCTTATGGATGCAAAGACAATGAAGATAGTGTTCTTCCAGTCCCTAGGGTAAAATGTAAATGTGATGGGACTTTTTAACCATACACAGAGACGTAAGCGTAGTCATGGGTCTACATCATATTTGCACCAAACTTTTTCCGTCCATTTGAAACTTTTAAATAGCATTCTTAAAAAGGTCAGGGAATGCCCATTTCTTGATTCTTCCACACCAGAATTAAGGATCGGATGTGTGATTATGGATATTGCAAATCATAGGCTTTTTAAACCCCCGCGTTTCACTAAGAAAATGCAGCTAACACGATCCGTCTTTTCCTTAAGCTTCAATATGCCAATAAAGGAATTGACGCAGTTAATTTAAGTAATATTCGTAATCACAAAAGGGTCTAGTCTTGTATTCCACCATATTTCAATCTAAATTTAAAGATCTTGCATTTTCTACAAATGTACATCGACTATTGCTTCTAAACTTTTTAATTTCATGAAAACTTTACATAGCCTGCATATTGAGTATCTGACACATAATCCTCCATAGTGTTCATGTTCTTCCTCACCCTATCACTATAGTCCTGCTAAACACGATTTTACAGGTGACGTAAAAATAGTTAATAACGAGGACCTTAGATCACTTATTTTAGAATATCCTAAATAAAGGGAACCCCAATCATTCAAATGGCGTCGGAATTTCATAAATATTGTGGATTTTTGTTGACGATTACGCCGGGTGATGGACCAGATACAACGAAAGACGTTTACATTTTCACAGAATGAATTAAATGCTCCAGATACATGTTAAAATCACGTATCAAAACATTGAAGGGCAACATGAAAACCATCTATCCTTCTGTTTCAAACTTGTCTTTGTTGGTAAAGCTCATTATATAAACTATTTTAAAAGAACTTGGATTAAATTCTACCAGTGGTAATCAAACCTATATTTATTGTTCCCTTTCTTGGGAAAAAATTCCTCAAAATCATATGTTAGTCTTAAATATATTTAATATCCAAAAGAACCAAGATGAATTTGAACTACCATACATGTGTATATATTATTGGATTCCGAAACTTCACAAAAATCCTTACAAACAAAGATACATAGCGGGTTCCAGCAAATTTCAATAAAGACTTTTTCTTCTTCTTATTCAGATATTAACAGTAGTGAAGAAGAAACTTTAAGAGTGCTTTGCAACAACATATTCAAGAAGTGGTGTAAATTAAACATGGGTGCTTAAAAATTCAAAGGTTCTTTTGGACAATTTGAATGCACAATATTTCACCAAAACAGCTTTTAAACTTTCGACTTTTCAATTTAATTCACAACTATTCCGAACAATAAATTAAAGCTCTGGTTTTTTGATATCATTGAAAGCTTTTTCAACTAGAGGTACTGTGAGCAATGAGCTCACTAAATGATACCCCCCGCCTCCCATATGAATATAATGGCAGTGTCCATGTTTTGCTCTGGAAAATCAAAAATATATGTCATATCAAAAAGTAAAATAGGAGGTGCACAATGGCAATATGTAATTAAGAATCTGTGAACGTTTCATTAAATTTCCTTCAGTGGTATGAGAGGAGTTGCGGATAAGAGATGGGTACCCCAAAGCGTAACAGACGGAGGGACGGACGGACGGACGTACAGACGGACGGACGGAAATAACGATTACTATATACCCTCCCACTTTTCAAGCGGGTGGTATAATAAAAATGGAATTAATAAATTTATCTACCTTGCCATTGGTCATTTGCGAAATTATTTTGTTAAAAACATTCTGACTGTACTCACAAGTACTATGACGTTGAAATTAAAGGGATGCTCGAGTTTTTAATAGGCAGCATCTATGTGGTTTACGGAAACCTGGTCTTTCAACAATCTATTAGAATGCCCATGAGTACCAATTGCGCCCCTTTACTGGCACAGCTATTTATGTATTCATATGAAGCAGTATATCTGCAAAAACTTTTGCTTCAAAATAAGAAATCACTTGCTGTGGCCTTGAACTTGACATTTAGAGATATCGACAACGTAAATTGTTATTTTCATTCTTATGTTGATACGATTTATTCTGGTGAGCTTGAAATAAAAGAGTCGCACATATATGTTTCATATTTGGATGTTTTACTTAAGAAAGACATTTAATGGCAATCTAACAACCAAGTTCTATGACGACTTTAACTTTTCTATCGTCCACTGCCCTTACTTATGCCTCAATATACATTCATCTTCCGCATACGGAGTTTATATATCTCATTTAATTCAGTACGCAAGAGCATGCTCATGTATGAACAATTTCTGAAAGGAGATAAATAATTGACAAATAAGTTGATGAAACAAGAATGTCAGCTGCCTCTTTTAAAGTCATCATCTTAAGTTCTAGGGTCGATACTCTGACCTTTTCAGCAAAAAGCAATTTATCATTGAGTCAAATGATGACCGACGTTTTCATACTAGTTATTATTCCTTTATTTATACATTGAATTGACGACGGATTTTTCCATTATTTTCTGATCTTGACAAGGAGCACATGGCAGATGTGACCGTATGGCAGGGAATGCTAACTCCTCCATGGCACTTGGTCCCAGCTCCGATATTTTGGAGGCCATACTGTTTGCTCTACTCCTATTTTGTACTGTTTACTGGACTTTTGATCTGGAATAATGTTTGTTATCTCCACATGTTGCATGCAATCTTATAAAAATGTCTGAAAAAAATTATTTCAAGAGATTGGGGAAACAAACATAATACAAAAGCATCGTAGTAGTGTAATATACTAACTACCTTTCATGTTCAGACGAAGAGTGCTAAAAGATAAAGAATGGGAAGTAGTGACAACCAATCAGCTGATTGCGGTAAACAAACGGATTGCGGTAGGAGATCAAATACCTATACTACTCTACATGTTTACTCTCTTATCAAGACCATCACATATCAAAGTATGCTGCTTCGTGTGTTGTCTGTTGCTGTCTGTGCGTCGCTTTATATGTGCTACCCCAGGATGGTATATCACAAAACATACAAAAATGAAAATTCTTCAATAACTGTAGTTTCGTGGAATACGTTTCAGCCTAGCTTCCACATTCAGCTAAAGAGTTTTAAACAAATACCCAGGAATGATAAATGTAAGAAAATATTTCTCACACTAATATTGATACTCTCCGGGGATGTACATAGTAATCCCGCGCCAGTACAACACCCGTGAGGGGTTTGTGAAAAACCAGTGGCAAAAAATCACCGAGCATTGGAATGCAAAGGTTGTCAATACTGGGTCCACATTAAATGTGCTGGTATATCTCCCAAGGAGTACACACAGTATCAGACCAACAAACTACTATCACGGGAGTGCCCACAGTGTATACTACCTAACATTTCATAAGCGTTTTTCCTTGATCCAATGGAAACATACAATCCATATGACTCATTGTCGGATACATCAACATCAGCAGACTTAGCAAATCAGGCAACAACTACCTCTCCACCGAATGATCCAAAGTATAGAAAGAAAAAAACACTAAGAATATTAAGTATGGATTGCAGAAGCCTAAGAAGTCAAACAAAACGCCTCAATTTTTCGGCATTAATAGATCATTACAATCTACATATTATACATGCAACTGAAACCCACCTTGATAAGTCTATAAAAACATCAGAATTCTTAGATCCGGATTTTTACGTTAAAAACAAAGGAAAGACAGACTCTTTACTGAAGGACACGCAGGTGGGGGAGTACTTAATGCAGTGCTAAAAGATATCATAGCCTGTGGAGAAACAACACAAGAGACGAACTGTGAAATAGCTTGGACAAAACTACAAGTGCAGGGCAGTAAACCCCTGTATACAGGGTGTTTTTATAGGCCCCCAGATAACGACACCGAAGCATTAGAACAGCTTAACATCTCCCTGAATAGACTCAATCATGGAAAGACACTACCAAATCTACTACTGACAGGAGATTTCAACCTACCTGATATTAACTGGGCTGACAATGCAACAACTATAAAACCAAGGCCACAATACAACTATGAAATCAATATTTCTACAAGTAGTAGGGGACCACAATCTAGATCAGTGTGTCAGAGAACCAACTCGTGAGAACAACATCTTAGATCTTGTACTTACCACCAACACCAACCTAATTAAAAGCATATCTGTTGAAGACGGTATGAGTGACCATCAGGCAGTAGTATTAGATATAGACATCCAGACAAGACCAAATAAGAAACCACCGAGGAAAGTGTATGTATATAAGATAGGAGACATGGAAGGAATTAGGAAAGAACTGGATAGCAGATATCACAAGTTCAGTAATAATAATATCAATACACCAGTAGATGAATGTTGGAGTTATTTTAAAAACATCCTGACATCATTAATGGATAAGTACATCCCATCCAAAATGCTAACTACCAGATTGAACATTCCCTGGATTAATGGAACCATCAAGCAATTAATCAGGCGGAAACAAAAATGCTACAATAAAGCTAGAAAAACCAAAAAGGGAGACGACTGGGAACACTTTAGAGAACTACGCAGGCAAGTGAAAGCAGAACTAGAGAAAGGACATCACGAATACATCGGAAACCTGTTGAATACATCGTCAGACACGACCAACTGTGACAATAACCCCAGTGTGAAAGCCGGAGTCAGCAAGAGATTCTGGTCATACATCAAAAATGCAAAGAGGGATAATAGTGGGGTGTCCACACTTAAGGTAAACAACACAAGCATAGAAGAACCAATTTGAATCAGTTTTCACTGTGGAAGACCTCCAATCAACACCAGACCTTGGAACACCGGTAGCACCAGTCATTGGAGATTTACACATCAGCATAGAGGGAGTGGCAAAGTTACTGCAGAGTGTCAACGTAGCAAAGGCTAGTGGACCTGACCAAATATCCTGTCGGATCCTAAAGGAAGCTGCAAAAGAGATCGCACCTTACCTGACTTTTATATTTAAGAAAACACTCCAAACAAAGAAGTTACCTGAAGATTGGAAGACAGCGAACATCATAGCTTTATTTAAAAAGGCAGACAAAAGTAAACCGGAAAACTATCGGCCAGTTTCACATCAGTCCCTTGTAAAATAATGGAACACATCATGTATAAGCACATTATGGAACATCTTGAAAAATATCAAATACAAGTGGAATTTCAGCATGGATTCAGACAAAGAAGATCATGTGAATCTCAGGTTATCATAACAGTAGAAGAAATATCATGTAAATTAGATCAAAAACAACAGGTAGACCTCTTGATATTAGACTTCAGCAAAGCTTTTGATACAGTGCCGCACAAATGACTTCTCCTAAAGTTGGACCATTACGGCATCAGTGGAAACATCAACAGTTGGATGGAGTCATGGCTGGTAACAAGGCAACAGAGGGTACTTGTAGATGGTGAGGAATCTTCATCAGTCCTTGTGAAGTCTGGAGTCCCTCAAGGAGCAGTCCTTGGCCCCCTGATGTTTTTGTTATACATTAATGACATTTGTAATAACATCACATCATCTATCCGACTGTTTGCTGATGACAGCTTATTATATTTTGCTGTTTCTTCCAAGAGTGACTGTGAAAAACTGCAGAAAGGCCTAAAATGGCAAATAGTTTTTAATGCCACCAAATGTTACGTTCTTTGTATCTGCAAAAAACGAAACATTATAGATTCCCTTTAACACATGAATGGACATATTCTGGATAAAGTAGACCATAATACATACCTTGGAGTAGAGCTGACATCAACACTCTCATGGGACCATCACATAAACAACATAACCACCAAAGCAACAAGATCACTCGGATTTGTCAGGAGAAATCTAGGGAAATTTCCCCAAGAAATAAAACACCAAGCATACATGGCATTAGTAAGACCACATCTGGAACATGCAAGTAGTGTATGGTATCCTTATCTACAAAAACACAGACAACAACTAGAAATGGTGCAAAGAAGATCTTCAAGATTCATTGCCAGGGAATATTCAAGAGACCCAGGAATAATTACCACACTTTTAGATAAATTGAATTTACCATCTCTTGAGTTAAGGCGAAAAACAACACGCCTTCTCATGTTTCACAAAATACTACACCAAGAAATTGAAATACCAATACCTGACTACATCCAAACATCAGAAAGATCAACAAGAAGAACACATTCGAAACGTTTTATTAGGCTAAGATCCACTGATAAACAATATAAGAACAACTTCTTTTCCAGAACTATCAAGGATTGGAATGATCTGCCACCCAGTTTATTGAACATCGATAACTACGAGTCATTCAAGACCAGACTCGTAGTACATTTGAATTATACACCAAGCCAAAATTGTTTTTATCCTGCACTACTAATGTAAATAGATTATTTTAAAATGCACCTCTTGTTTGACGTCAAACTTGTGTAATGGGTCGGTGACCTCTTACAAGTAAGGAAGTAGAAGTAGAAGTAATGCAGTATGTATATGAAATACAACATAAAATATCTACAATTCTATTCTCTATTTAGAAGCGTGATATATGACGTTTTACAAAAATAAAATATCGCACAGAAAACAGCGACAATTACATTTGTTAGGTCACTGATCCGGCTTCCATATTCAAACACCTCGAAACTATGTGAAAGATTTAATATTCAAGGCGACTGTGTCTTCAAATCATGAACTTTTGCACAATCTTCGTCTTGCATCATGGTCCAACTAACAAGAAAAACTGAATTGCGCACAGATTATTCTGTTTTTAACAATTATAACAAGAATTACACGCAAGTTGACCAGTCGCCTGGGAATGCTCCTCCATGGAATCTGAACCTAGTTCTGATGTTTCAGTTGCAGTATCATACACATGTTCAAACCTACGCAGAATTATCCGACAAATGACTGGTTGTGGCAATATCTTGAAGCAGTAATGATGGTTTTATGAGTCATATTAAAATATATAGTTATTTATGGCTGAAACTGCACTAAAATAATCTCCTAGTTCGTCATTTTTTTTAAAAAATTGAATAAGATCATTACTTCTGCTCATATTACCAATAGAATACATTGAATCAGAGATGCTTCATAATCAGAATACGGGAGACAGTAGGATATTTTGGGGTGTGCGTGGGACTAAGCTCTGAAAAAAAGATTGTTCGAAGTACTTATAAACAGTAATGTGAAATTTAATCAATGAATGGTAAACAGGATTCATTTGTTCAAAATCCTGGTTAAGGGTACATTTTATAAAAAATATGCATGTGAGTAGAGAGGGAAAATATTTCTATTTATTGCTTAATTGTCAGCTTATTTCTGCAATATGTTAGGCATATAAACAATCTCAACCTTTAAGCAAGATGTGCACATTAAATACAATACGGCAGGTCTAACTATACAAACAAACTGCTGCAGGCAGGAGGGGGCTCATCTGTCCAATCTTTTGAATCATCATCTTTAAAATTTGAGATCTCATTTAAATTGACTGGGACAATATGGCGTTCTTCCTGCTCTGAATTTCGAGAAGATGGTGGGGATATCGGGTTATTTCTGGGTTCTTCTCTATAAATATTCATCTCGATATTTTCTGTAGGTGACAAATTCTGCAAAGCAGGATCTAATGGTGTTTGTGTTGTTATGTGGGTCCCTGTCTGTCTAGTTGCGCGATAACCTAAAATGTATTTGAAAAAAACATTTCTTTACATTTCTCTTATATGAACGGTTTCTTAAAACAAAATAAAATTTTTCTGGTGTGCAAATTCTGTTTAAAACACACAAAGTGCAATATTAAATAATGACGGTGACATATGGACATTTGATTGCCAAGTGAATGCTTGGATATCTGATAAAAATAAGACATATTGTTTCTTTGGAATTTCTTATCATTGCCTGTTCAAACCTTCAGTTTAAATAACCTGTAAAATACATACAATGTGTAAAACACGTATCATCAGATATTGCTTAATCTATTCTGTTAGGGTTTGATGATCTGGCTCTTTGATCATATAAAATATATAAGTATAATACCATCCAAATTCTCTGTAATTACGAGGGATGTCGCAAAATTTAACACGCAAGTGTGTTAATTAATAAAAGCTACGTATACAGCCAAATATTCTACTTGCCTATTCAATGTGACGTCACAATAGGATACATGATTTGAACTTTAAAGAAAACGATTTCTTAAAATCTATATTTAAAGATTGATTTGGGGTCGTAGAAATGAATAAAAAAATGCAGAAGTTTGTTTCTGGGTGGAATAAATATCTTTGTATTTGTCATTGAGGTTAAATTCCAAACTTGTGACGTCATATAACTGTTGATCAGTTTTAGGAGAGTGAAAGTGAATCGTAACGAGAATTCATGTAAACAAGTACACGAAATCGGAATTTAAAAGCCTTAAGCATGAATATCATGTGTGATTCATACGGGAATTAAGCTGATAAATAAGGTATGCTAATATAATTCTACATTCTTTGTTTCCGTACAATAAAAACAGACAGTGTGTCTATTTCCCGATCAGCATTTCATCTATCGTTCGTAGCAAACAAAAGATGTAAAAAATCAACACTACTCCGCATACTTTTAAACTTTTGGAAAGTGCTGCTAGAATAGTATGGTTAACTGGAATTTATCAATTTTTTTTCGATCCTATCTACAAAATGTAAAAATTTTGGTGAAGATTCATCCGAAAGTGTGAAAAATAAATGTTTTTGTTATAGAAAGTAAGATTCTAGAAACACTTTTCATGAAACAGAGATTATATTACATAACTATTATTACATATGAAATTAATTGACTCCGGGGTAGTGTTGAACTTCATTTTTTCATTACAGTCAATGACCTTGTGACCTAGACTGCGATCTACAGCACCTGTCCATAAGTCTGTCATAAAAATGGCTGCCGAAAATCAAAATACAGGAAGCCATTTTTTTCATAAGTGTTGGTAAATAAATCACTCTACACAAGCTGCTGTTGAATAGTTCTTTTCTATAGAGTGTATACAATGAATAAATGAAGTCATTTGATGAAAGTGACATATAATCTGTCAAATGTTCAGCAACTGAGAAGATAAGAAGATGGCTACTAAAGGTAAACAAATGTCTACCCCTATGAAAAATGCGAAAACATATATGTCTCAGAGTGGATATACCCACAGGACATTGCAACTACTATACTTTCTGTGAGCCAGCCCGGTATATCTAAAAGACCGATTACAGTATGCCCTCCAATTTTTCAAGCGGGGGTATAAAAAGAATAGAGGATTACAAATGACAGGGAATTAGCTTCAAGACTTACGCACGAGGGACTAGACCATTGGCATATTAGACCTATACAAACGTAAAATATGAGGATTTCAGACAACCGGGCAATTAACTTCTGAAACAGGGACTAGGTTATTGACTACTGCACGGAGATAAGTCCACTCAGAGATATCTAGGGAATTATTTACATTTCACTGCCTAACTTTTATATAGGAAATATCATTAGAGGTATAATAAAGAGTTATGGCAGTAGAGGTAATAATAATTATTTTTATATGCTTCCTATAATTATTTCTTCTCATTGTCACATATAGTAAAGTTATTAAACAAAGATTAAAATGATACAAGAATAAAAGATTTTGATCGTTTACAAAGAGAAAAAAACTTTTACGGATTTTTGGCTCCAATCTCTACTTAGATCGGACGCTTTTAAAAACTAATACTGTTCTAGTTTGTTTGAAAAACATATCTATTTGATATATTTAAAAACTATAGTTCCTTATCATCAATTTAATTACATTTGAAAATTTCTTCAAGTCTTTGAATTTGTAAAACTTATAACTAAATTCATTGTTCCATAATTATTGTGTCAAGCAGAAACGAAGATATTTTCATACGCCACCATTCCGCCAAAATTATTGTCCTTGCTAGTTTTCAAACGCAATTTACAATTTGTATTTAAAGTTGTATAATTGTGTTGAGGAAAAAAACAAAATTGTCTTTTAAATCTCAGAAAGCAAATATACTTTGAATATTTCATCTAGTCAGAAACCAGAGAAGGCTCCTACCTTTAAATTACAAAAAATGGCAAGAATTAAAATCAACATCTTTTGAATAATTCCCAGAAATTTCAGTAAAATATATCTATAAATAATAATATTCTTATCTTTGGTAAAGGAATCATTAAAAATAGCTGCAGGTGCAACACTGACGACGTTTAAACGTTGCTCTCGGAGTTTTGAATTTGTTCAGAAATCGTGCGTCTTTAAAACTTCGTTTCGAAACATAAATTCAATACAGGAATTTATTTTTTTAGTTATCCAATTATCCATATCACACGTACTAAAGCTAAGAATAAATCAAGAAATACATTATTTTGATAAAAAAATAATTCCCAACCTCAATCATAAACCTCAATACTTAACAGTGGTCTCCATGTATAACAACTAGCTCTAGATTGCAATTTCATTTTGTCGTCATTTTTGTTAGTCTATCAAACTCTTCTTCTATCGGATAACAAGTTTGTTTATCTTTGAACTCTTTTTTTATCCATAAATCTGTAATCGATACATGTATTTGTATCGTTCCCTCGTTCCCAGTTCTTTTTCAATTAAAATCCTGCTCTACACAACATCGAGTGATGATATCTTGAGCAGTATTGTAGCTCGATATCGCCGGTTTTGGCAATTTATTTTAAGAGTGTTTGTGCATATTTCCTCATATTTTTGTTAATTATGATATCAGAGTATTCATTTCTTACACATAAGTACTCATAAAGTTTCTAAGGATATCATTTTTTTCACATTATATATTCTTACGTCCGTATAGCAGGGGGAAAATCCTGTGAATGCTATTTTAAAATGTCAAGAAATTGCCGACCAGCGATATTTAATTAACACCCTTAAACTGTTGTTTATAAATGCAAATAACATTGGATCCTATTTTATTTACCCGGTAGCCAAAATATAAAAAATAGCATTTCCCGATTATGCAAAAATGAAAAATTTTTGTCAGATAGTTAATAGAATATTTAAAAAGTTTGCTTTTTCTAGGACAACCCTCGTAATTAAAAACATTGTTAATAATATCAGAAAATTTTTCAGTGATCAACAATTTATAGAGCCACATTTCTCAAGAAAATTTTGTTCAGAAAATAAGAATCTGTCATCCGGAAAGAAAAAAAATAGTCATGCTCAAAGTCAACTGAAACAAGACATTATTAAAGGACAAACGTAGATTTCTAAAACATTATTTGAATTGTAGGGTATAGTGAAATGGACAACAACAACAACAACAAAATCAGAGACACTCCGTTTCCAGCTACATGTTTATTCCTCGTGATAAATAATGGTAAAACATGATGATTATAGAATAAATTATGTTTATTGAATTTGGAGCACGACGCATATGCTTCTTAAAATGTTTTTGATTATGAAATTGTTAATAAAATGTTATTTTCAAAAGTTTGCAATGAACACACAAGATATGTTTAAGGGTAAAACTAATGCATCTAATTTTTATGATGAAACATGGAAAACGAACAGTGTTCAAGTTCAAAAATCGATTAAACAATATAAAAATTTTTTTCACATGTGTTTTTAAATGCTAATTATGAGGTGCCATGGAGGAGCAAGCATGTGTATTTTCAACATCCATTTTCGGAAAAATCATCAAAACCCGCCGCTAACCAAGCGTACAAACAATGTACCGACAATCAGCACGACAAACATCAGTCAGCACCCGACTCACGACAAATTGCACCTGCTGACAAGGCATCGACCACAGAACTCTCTAAAAGTTGACTTCAAACGAGACAGCCGAAACTGTGTGCTAGTTTTTTTTCATTGAAACTTTACATGCAAAGCAATATATAAAAAAAATTAACCTCCGCATGCAGGCTATAAAGGCACATTGCCGCACATGTAAGGGAAGTCGAAGACAAAAAAGCTAAAGCCACCACGTTCACCAGAGAGCATGGCTGCCAGATCAAAATCAACGTCCTTTTCAAGCAAAACACTCAAACATGAAACAGACTCGCAAGACCCGGCGGCATCCTACATCCCAAGCACATCAAGATATATCGCATCGGCATAAGAATGGAAACTACAAATGCCAAACGACGACACGCCGCTGACACACCCAAACGCCTAGCAAACAGCAAGCACCCCTTTCCCTCACACACAAGATCTCGCAGAAATTGTGCGTCTGGCAGACAGGTCTGCCAACATCGGGGCACAATCGGCACCAACGGAAACTCAAACAAACTGCTGGAAGACCCGGTCTCTAAAAACGACATAGACACTGTCAATCAGAAACTCAGATATATTTTCTATGTTAACTCCAGAGTACTTGTGTGTACAATCAGAATGTTTTTAACGAAATAATTTTGCAAATGACCAATGACAAGATAAGTAATTTTCGAGTTCCATTTAAATTTATCGTGGAGAACGGTTGTCTATAAAGTTGAAAATTAGAAAGTTTTCAAGATTTTGGTTTAAGTCAAATCTTATGATTTCAAAGTGTCCAATTTCCTTGGAATTCTAAGAATCCACATCTGATTTACACCCCTTCTAGAATATATTGTAGCACCGTATTCTGAAGGTTTCTCCTTCACTTTGATTAGGCCTAATATCTTAGTGAGGAGTAGAGAAAGAGTCTTGGTTGAACATTTAATGGAACCCGCTATGTACTTTTGCTGGTAAAGATTTTTTTGAGGTGTTGGAATCTAATATATATGTATGGCAGTTCAAATTCATTTTGGTTTATTGGAAAATTAAAAATATTCAAAACTGACATAAACAATTTCTATGAACAATTATTGACGAAGCACAAATTTTAGCAGTCTCATTTAAAATTATTATTTTTATGGTCGATACAAGGACCTTGACAGCAAATACAATTTATCATTTACTCAAATGCTGTCTGATATTTGTCAGACTAATTGTAAGTCCACTATTCATTTATTAAATTGACGACGGGTTTTTCCCCTAAATTGACAAGAAGCACACCGCAGGTGTGACCGGTTGGCAGAGGATGCTCACTCCTCCATGGCTCCTTTTGAGGTCAGTATTTGCGGTGCTCCTGTTTTGTATTGTTTTATGGACTTTTGATCTTAAATACTGATCATCTTCATATGTTTCATGTACGGGTATAAGGAAAAATTGTAAGTATATACTGAATATGAAACAAATAAATGAACGAAAAAAAAATAAGAAATCAGAAAATAAAAATTGCAAAGTAAGTTGCAACAGAGAATTAATGGAAAAAAACCATGTATGAATATTATATATTGTGAAAAATATTTTTCAATGTTACTGTAAGTGTAAAGTTTTTAAATTAAGATACCTGAAAGTGTACCACTATTTCGATTGGGCCTTCCATCTGTTCTTCTTTTGCGACAATCCTTCCATAACTGTATGAAGGCGCATAAGAAAATTGTTCCCGCAAAAACACTGACAACCACGATCCATATATAAACCACTGTATACCTAGAAAATACTTTTCAGAATGTTAAATTTGATTTTTTATAATCAAAACATATTTTCTTAGCTATATTTCGATCATTTATTTTCTGTCGATTCATTAAGTCGAATTATAAATTTTATGCAAATAGACAGGGTGACCAAACTGCCTTCAGACTTTTGCTTCGAATCTTTTACAAAATCATGCATCACGCAGTGGCCTAAATAAAACTAATTGAGATAACGGACAGTATTCAAGATTAAAAGTCCAGTAACAATATAAAATAGGAGCAGAGCAAACATGGACGTCCATAACATGTGTGTGCCACAGAGGAGTGAGCATTTTATGTGCTCCCTGTCATAATGGTGGAAAACGCGAAAATTCTTCGTCGATTTAGTGCTTAAGGTAGGTCGCGGGTTTACTGCATAAAATTTCTTACGAGAAAACATATCCTGAAAATTTGATATAATGTTCCTAAGAATTCACAGCGTGAAAAAGATTGGATAACTTTTTAAAGACGTAGACGAATTAGTCAGGAATTTCAGAATGTGAAGATGAGGTAAAATCAAAACTTTTTATATAAAAAAATCAATATGTCTTCTCGCTAGATTTTTTGCTAAATAATTTCAAAGTTTTCTTTTATACTGCTAAAATGTTGCGTTTATGGCGTTATTTATATCTACAACGTCATTCGTTGAACGTACATGTGTAGTCACGTTTACAGTACGAATTTAAATATCTTGACTTTTGGAATATGCAAGATTTAAAAGGTGACATAGATACGAAATAAAAGTTTATTAATCATTTAATTTATTGCGGAAACATATTAGGATGACCAACAACTTATTTTCACTGGTATTGTGAAATTCATATTCTGATCACAAAGTCGGAATGAACGGTTTAAACATTCCTCGTGCATGAGAATTAACGTACAGCGACAACAACACGAGTGATAAAATATATATTAATATCTGTATTTTTAAGAAATCCATGGTCGATAGGATTTCAGGCATAACACAAAAATCTGATGACTTTATTCGAAAACGGTAAGAAATTATCCCGGTACTGAGGATATAAAGGGAGGGGGGGTGGGGGGGGGGTAACCTGCATTGCTATAGTATATGGCCCTAAATCCTAAACATTTGTTAATTTGTTTTAATATATTTCAAATTTCAGAACGCAAAATGTTTTTAGCTTTTACACTTTCAGCTTTTGTTATTAAAGAATGATACTTTTAAATTGTTTACAGTGTCTTATAGGTCTTACAGTCCAGGTGTTTGTATAAATTTGATTTTTAAATGCATGAATGTCACAATTTATTAGCCAGCAAAACAAGGCGAGTACATGAGATTTAAATACATAAGAACAAAACAATAATGATAATGATCGATAATTTAAAAAAATGGAAAATGCATGAAATTAAATTTCACCCGTTTTTAGTGATGAGGATTGATTCCGTCCTGAAAATGTACGCATATTTTCGCCTAGGCTTTGATTGGCAGTCATGATGCAATACGCATGTACCCCTGAGTTTCAAATAGGTGCGCACATACAACCCCTCAAGTTTTCCGCTAAGCAATTTTATTCATGATAACGTTCTTTCTGCATACCATAACTTTTACGCTGATTTATTCTGATTGACTTTTAGCAATTTAGTTTCACTTACAATATAAATTATTCCTTTCATTTGGTATTGTATTTAATTAGTCCTTAGAATTTACATTTAATCGCATCAGAAATCAGACCGATATATAATGATACATATAAAACATGTTAGAGGTTTCAGTACAATAGCATTTACTTTTTACATTAATCTACTTGATTCCATCGTCGCAAACCACGGCCAAAATGTACTCCTCTCTATCTGGAGAGACTATATACGAACTCCAAATTTTGAGACGATGACTTCATTTAAAGTTGAATTCATTTGCAGAGAATTAAGCGGGAAACAACGTAACATTGCCTTTGTGGCGTAAGCGACGTCATAATCAAATGTGCACAAAACAACCGCTCGAATCGTCAAATTTGTGTACCCAAACTGATGACAAAAGCAAACCCGCGACCTACCTTAAATAAGGGACTAACAATTAACGCCAATCAGCATTTGACTCAATGAAAAATTGTATTTGCTGACAAGGTCATTGTATCCACCATAGAACGTATAAAATGATGACTTTTAACGAGATAGCTAAAATTCGTGCTTTATCGCCTTTTTTTTTATCAAAAAATGTATGTCGTTTGAGAAATTCTCCGTACGTAGAACATGCTCTTGCGTATCGAATAACGCTGATATGTAAGTTGAACCCATCAAATATTTATAGAACCATTTTATTTAAAAAAAACAAACAAAACAAAACCCATTCGTAATTTTCAGGTGTCATTAAGCTGTGAACTCAACATCTATTAATAGCAAAATAGGTTTTCAGTTGCATGCCCTCGGAGCCCGTAATCGCTGTTGTAAATGACCTTGATCACAGTTGAAAGACGGAAAGAAGATTCCAGTATATTTTTAAGGGGTGTATCTGTATACAAATTTAACAAAGGATTTCAAAAAGAATAGAAAATTTAGCATTTATTCAAACTAACATTACATTGAAAGTTACAACAAAAAATGAAATGTAAGCAATTTAATAAAGAGAGTGTAATGGCATGTGAATTAAAATTATAATCATTTAATAATAATAACGAGCAACAAATTTCATGTATTAAAAGGTATCAAATGACACATCGTTTCAAAACTTACTTTCACGTACTTTAAGGTCAAAGGAGACGTTCCTCAATACCTGTTTTGTATATCTTCGTAATGTATGAAAAATATTCAACATTTTAATTACATTCTGATTTCTAAACCCTTTTCTAAACGTCTTTAAAAAAATCCAAACACTAAAAAAAAAAATGAAATTGGAAAGTTATTTTTCTTTTCCAAAGGATTATATAAGAAAAACTACCCCTGGTATCTTGCAGAAATGCCTAGTAAGGTACCTCATTTTTTTGTGGGTAAACATATTTAAGTAGCAACACTTTAATGACAAACTCTTAGAAAAATTTATCTATTATTAAGGAACGTCTCGTCTGTCCTTAAGTGTAAAGACAAGAAATATATTTTTTTTCAAAAAACTTAAATTTGATTTTTTATAACAAAAACATTTTAGAAGTCATAATCGTGTTGATAGTATATTGAATTGAATGCCCTTAAAATTGTTGTACATAGTTGATTAATTTGATGAACACATTTTCTTTAGAAGGAAAAGAAAAAAATATATATATAGTATACATTACCGTGTAGTTCCATTTTTCCTACTCCAAAAACATCACAATCATAACTAATTCATTAATAAAATACTAATACAATTTGACATCCTGACCCATCAATATACATATTTAAAGTGAAAGACTTCAATAACAATATAAAAAGTAACACGTTTCTCACAGCAAACATGAAAGTCACACGTTTCTCACACACTTCTCGCACGCTACACGGTTTGTACGAAACGCTTACGGTTTACACGAAACGCTACACGGTTTGCAAAACGCTGCACGGTTTACACGAAATACACGGTTTGTACGACCGAAAGTGCACAGTGCAGTGTGCTCCCTGTCATAATCTGGAATATCTTTTATCTCAAGCTCAACAAAATACATCGTGTCCAAATAGATATGAGAATTACCATTATTAATTGACAATAAGTCGTCGATACATCTAAATGTCGAGTTGAAGGCCACAGCAAGTGTTTTTCTTCTTTTCTCGAATAAATAATATAAATGTTTTTCAAAAATTCTGCTACATATGAATAAAAAATAGATCTGCTAATAAAGGTCAATTGTACCCATGAATTCAATACATTGTTTGATAGAACGTACAAAACGAATAAATATTGTCAATCAGAAACTAAAATTCTTTTTGGTGTTATCAACTTTTGTACAATCAGAATGTTCTTAACAAAATAAATTTGTAAATGACGAATGACAGGTAAGTAAATTTATAAGTTCCATTTTTTATTAAAAAAAGAGGGGTCAATTTTTTTCACAAAGCCTGGACTTTAATTAATCGTAGGGAATGCTTGTCATCTTGGGGAATGTATATAAGGTATAAATGTTTTTAAGCTGTTGATTTAAGTGAAATCTTTTGATTTAAAATTTTCCAAAAATTCCTTGGAATTTTTAAGTATCCAAATCTAATTTCAACATATTCTTGAATATATTGATGCACAATACTCTTGGAGTTTCTCCTTCACTACTTTTAATATCTTTATGAGGAGTAAAGAAAGAGGCTTGGTTGAACATTTACTGGAATCCGCAATGTACCTTTGTTACATTTTAGAACAATTACAGAATACAATCTAAAAAAGAAGGGCAAAGGGAAACACCTTTATACAGGTATACGCATATGACGCCGTCACGTATTTAATATGACTGCGATGCCTAGGTTAAAGACACTGGGAATATTGGTTTTCAATTATGATATTCGATGCATTTGTACAAATTAATAGAAATTTAAAGGAAAATAAATACTAGCATGCTAGTTCAGCTATATATGCTATATCCCTAAGAACAAAGAAGAGTCTAGTACGTTCAAGAAAAGCATGTTTTTTGTGTTTGTTTACTATTAAAACTTACAATCAGCAATGACCTATCTTAATGTACAGAAATGTAAAATGCAAAGGCTTAAAGAAAAATGAATACATGTAGTCTATTTCATATTAACTTCTGACCTTTTCCATGAAAAGTTCAACTGTGTCCGATATTATGTATAACCATTTTTTATAAGTTCATTTGCATAGACACATCCATTACTTGCCTTTATTCACTTTTGGAGCAAAAAAAAGTGGAAGACATAATTCTTAATGTAGGTAGTAAGCTGAATTACTATATATACTCAACAAAACAAAAAAACACATACTGTATACAGGTTAATTTTCGCCCCTTTCCCCCTCTCCTTGATAGGGCGAATTTAAAACGGGCGGATTCAATTTACACTTCATAATTTCTTAAAAAGAACTATGACTGGGCGAATTTAAAACGGGACAAAATTGTTCACAAGTTCAAAAGGGCGAAAATAACCCTGCATACAGTATTCATATTAAACATGATAATCTTTTTTTTAAGTTTTCAGTTTAAACCTTAATTTTGAAGTGATTTTAGAGTGTGTTGGGATAAAAATCAAACATGTCCTATGTTCCAAATTGACAAGTTAAGTTGTTGTCATTGAGGTCGTCTCCACTTTCTAGAGGCAAACGTCTAACCAATCCATATGTACTTTGTGACCTCTCAGCGCTAGTAGTTATTCAATGTATGGATGTCGTGCATGAATACCAGCTCCTCTCAGTCTCTTGCAACAATTTTGTCACTTTTTGCTGATTTCTGCAATTTGTACAGCAATTCTGAGTCAATTGCACAAGTGCTAAAGGAGCATCTGACGGTCCTGTCTGGATGTGATCACCCGCAGAGGCCCGTTCTTGGTCTGTCATCCGTTTTCCTAACTTGTGGGGACGTGGGATTCACTGCTGCAAAGCCGATTGATGTACACCAAATGCAGTTGCAACTTCCGGTTGCATAGCTCCGGTTAGTATCTTAGTTAGATTGATTGATTGATAGTATATTGTTTAACGTCCCTCTTGAGAATTTTTCACTCATATGGAGACGTCACTGTATGCCGGTGATGGGCTTCAAATTAAGATCTCTACTTGGCACTCAGGACCATTGAGCAGTGGGGATTCTTTATCGTGCCAGCGCCTACCGTGACACGGGACCTACGTTTTTAAGGTCATATCCGAAAGACCCGTGACTTTCACTTCTAGTGCCGAGCGCTTGGCGAAGGAACAGTCACTACCTTTGTTAACGTCTTAGGTATGACGCGGCGCCGCGAACGAGAATCGAACCCGGGCCTCCCGATCACAAAGCGAACGCTCTACCACTAGGCTATCATAGTTAGAGCCTTGTTGAAATTTTATTTAGTCGTAGTAGCAACATTGCAATCAGAACAAAAATATGGATTTAATAGTGTTTGTTGTTTCTTTAAATTTAAAATTTCACCGAAAACGGACCCCAATTTACAATAAATCATGCAAAACACTTTTTTCATAAACATGATAAATCAAGGGAAATAATTCAACTATTGGGGCTTATAAGCCTACGATGTACTTTAAATAGGTCACAGGTACCTAATGATAAAAAAGACTTTTTTGATGATTTTAAAAAAATTGCGTTTTTCTTTTGTAGAGTATATCTTTAAAGCGTTGAAATTGAAATCATCTCGTTTATGATTCTTCGAATTCGTTGATCTTTGACGTCCCAGGGGTTATAAAACATCAAAATAGGTAAAAGACTTGACAGAATCTGTAGAGTCTTTTATTAAATTAATTACTTACTTTCACGACATTTATCAATAACATTGATTATTAGCACAAAGTATTTAAAAATATAGAAAATAGAAGTTTTAAGATCGCTCTTCTCGGTTGTTTTCCCATTGCATTCGGTGTTAAACAATTAAAATAAATTCCACTGTTTTCTTTACATAGTTGAATACTTACATGTACACGTATCTTTCTGTCCAACTAGGCCAATGTGCGTAGTATAAGATAGTTACTTTTACCACGACGATATCTTTATCAATAAAAAAAACACTGAAAAGCTGAGGCATTTTATTTAGCTTTGTTTAGACTTTTATAAGATAAAATACAGAGTTCACTTAAATGAAAATAAATTAATGGCACAGACAACTTCCTCATATCAGATGTCAAAATAAATATAAATATTCAGAAAACACGGAAAATTTATGGCTGATAGTCAATTCTATATCAAATTAATATTCTAGAGTACCAGATTTCTTTTCATTTTGCTACATTTATTTTTACCTCTAAACACAATAACTCAAAACATCTAAAAGGAAAATGAAACTTGGATATTTAAAGATTAGGAAACTTACTTATTATATTCTACACATGCTGATGTAGAAAACGTTGATTATAATACATGATACATCAACTACAACTAAATTCATTAATGTACATGTATCGTCAAATATTCAATTTTCTTGATATTCTAAAAAAATATCAATAAAGAAAACATCATAATAAATCATCTTAAACCTTAGTTTCACTGTAGAAATAACTCGGGATTTTTTTCACCAATTGTGATTTATGCATATAATTTTAACAAAATGCACGATAACTTAAAAAATACATGCTTTAATCATGTCGAAAATACTTAAAAATACATTTTATAAGTAAAATGACTTAAATCTTTAATCTTTTAAGATATTTTCTCTATCGTGCGCGCATGAGTCTTAATAATCTGTTAAAGATTGTAAGGCCATGCTCCCTTAGAACAAAATCTATCCGTTGAGTCATTATAAGAATAAGTAGATAAAAGTAAAATATATGTGAATTAAATTCCATAATTCGTATTACAGATGGAACCACAAGGACTTTTGAATAGAGGATAGTGTGTCGCATTAAGTTCTCAACGGGAGAAGTCTATTAAGAATATATGAATATGCAAGTAAAACATTTTCCAAGAAAGGTCATGGAGAATAAATATACTCCAGAAACGGCACTTTATTTAAGAAATAAAGTATCATTTTTAAACATCTATCGGGATCTAAATACGGGCTGCTCACGAAATTAAATTCCATACAGCCCGAGGGCCTTATGATGAATTTAATCTCGTACCAACCCGTATTTATAGCCCGATAGATGTTTAAACATCTATCGGGATATAAACACGGGTTAGTCACGAGATTGAATTCCATAAATGATGAAACCCGTATTCATAGCCCGAAAGATGTTTTAAAATGATACCTTGTTACTTATATTTACATTTATGACTTATTCATAATTTATATTTGCCTATATGTGACTTTTAACGTGTGAAATGCATTATATTTCAAACCCAGCGGCATGTATGTAATCCACTGAACGCGCGACGACCCTTTATGACGTTGCAGAGAAATTACGTCCAACGTTTATCCATACGCAAATCTATGACCTCTTGACCCCGTACCGGTATTTATACAGTTATAGATACGTATTGCTTTCAGTAGTATTATATAAAGGAAAACATTTGCAAATGTAAATATTTGACAATTAAGTAAGACAAGTGATACCTGAGCTGAACCCTCTGTATCCCTTTGTCAACATCGGCAGCGAAAAATACGATCAACTTATTTTTGCTAATAAGGTCAATTTACAAGATATTTACAAGATTGGTGAAATCAATTTATCTGTGAATGGCCTATCCTGGTTAAAATATTAGTTGGTTCTCAGAAGAAACTCGTAACGAGTGAGTAATTTTCAAATGATAGCAAGTTAAAATGCATGAATAAGGAAATTAGACAGTGTAAACCTGAATTTGAAGTCACCATCTTTATCATACAATTCAGCTGCTACGAAGTCTTTAATGTCTATATTCAACTAAAAATTGTAACGGGGACCGTTACAAAAGCTCCCCAACTTTTTTTTTTATTCCCTGTATAAGCTTCATTAAATTTTTATGCATCTGAGCTTTTAACAACATTTACAACAAAGTGTACAAAAATCATTTAAACTTTAGCATTTTTTTTTGAAACATGTAGAATGCATTTACAAGACCTTATCATCTTGTCTGCACAATCTATATTTTAATACACTGAATATTAAAGTATTTAATCCAAAATTATTAAATAAAATACGCTCATTCAAGTTATATATTTTACTCTTTTCACGTGCACGCACGTGTATATTTTTATATAATGTAGAAGTCCATTACATCTATCTATTAAATTCCACCCCGTTTGGGTGAAAACTAAGAGAGTTAAAGCTGTTTATGTTTGGCTTTTCAGCCAATCAGATTGCAGCAATGTACACACACGTGTATGCATGTGCATGGTGACAATCCTACTTGTATAAAGTCCATTATATCTATCTATGTTCCAAAAATCCTGTTTGGTTGAAAACCAAGGGAGATATAAATGTTTAAAGTTTCAGCCAAACAGAATTGCAGCGCACGTGCATGCACGTGTTTTCATGATAATTGCTTTATTTCATGTTGCAGGATATCCTAATACATGGCTATGTTCAAAATTTCAAAGGATTTCGTCAAAAAATGTAAGAAAGATATTGATTACTTTAAAATCAGAGCGAATATATGCATGCGCTTTGAGACCTTGCTATTTTCACCATGTCGTCATGTCTATACTACTAATATATCCTCACATTATGAGTTTCAAAGCATTTCATCTAAAAATAGAACTGTTGTGGCTATAGCTATTATATTGGTGATTTCACGTGTTGCACGTGCACGCTCTTGCAAGCACGTGCGCACAAAATGACCTTCATTCCGCAAATCTACATAACATGTCTACTAACCCTAAAAAGGTTTTATTTACATCGGAAACGAATATATTTACAAGATCATCCCGGTTAAAAAAGTTCCAGGAAGAAGAAGAAGTCAAGTGAAGAGAAAATAATAATAAGATAAGAAACAGAGTAGAGAGAGAGAGAGAGAGATAATAAAACAACCAAATAACAAAAGCTGTAGTGTTTTTCTTATCTGTATCTTAATCACTTTCCCTATATTTTTATAGCAGCTGCTTATTTGAACTAAAACAAAATAAAAATCCTTCTTCATATTTTTTTTTGAAAGCATAGCTCAATACTCCCATGTACATTTATCATTCTCCCCAGTCAAAATCAATGCACAATAAAGTAATATACATTATAAATATTTAACATGCAAGTATATTTTTATTAATGTAATAGAATTTTTTACTAGAAAATATAAGAAAGTTTGGCTCTCGTCAACCTTTTTAAAGGTATTACGCGTCATTTTCATTAATAACAATACCTTTATGGCACAGAAAAACATCCTGAGGTCTAACCTCAAAACGAAAAAAACAGGAAATTATAAAACAGGGAAATCTGTCCCGGGGTAGCTCACAATCACAATTCATCAAATAAAAATGCGTTTTTCTTCATTTGCCACAATATTCTTACCTTTAATATAAAACATCCTTATACGTAATTAAGTATTACTCAGTAAGCAAATGCTTTTCCATAAAATATAATTGTGCATTAAAATGTTTTTAAAATAATCAACAATAGTCATCTCTTCTTAAAAACAGGTATTTCATTTTTAGCGAGATGTAATTTTAGCAACTTTAAGAACCTATTGCAAATAAAACGCGATCAATTTTTAACGATATTAAATTTTAGCGATCTCATAAGCATCACTAAAATTGCCAAAATTAAATCCTCGCTAAAAATTCTGCTTAAACGGTAGTATCATGGGAAAATTACTGAAAAGAAAATTTCCACTGTATGTGCACAAAATATACAATTTTAGAGAATTTTAGAGAATCAGGTAGAGAGTTTAAAAAGTAGTTTTCGAAAGTCAGAGCGTATGAGCCACAAACGATAGTGTATGATTTATTTGTTTTGAAAAGGAACCGTAATGCATCGTTTGCATATTTTTAAGACAAAATATAGTAGTATTCGAATTTCTTCTCTGCTGATCTTTAATTTCCTTTTTTATCGTTCTTATTTCTACTGGGATTTTGTGTTTTCATTCTTTGTAGAAATTGTATAAACAGGCTCTCGAAACCAACAGTTACTTTGTAATGCATTGTAGCTGCAAAGTAGATAAAATAATTAGTTTTTTAATGTAGAAAATGAATTGTTATGTTTCACCCGTTTTAATTTCATTATGACTAATTAGGCTTGCCCTTGGTTTAAGATGTCTATGCTATTTTACACAATGGTCACTAAAATAACCACAATGATGCTTTCCTATCCATTTTTAGTTCAACTGAGTCAATCAAGTGACCTATTGCTATCTATTTTTCTCCATCATCGAGCGTCGTCCACCGCTGTGGGGTAACAGTTGAACATATTGAAGCTGAACACGATTCGTAAAAGTAATGTGTCAGCCATTTTAGTTCCCGAGTCTCGCTACCCTGCAGACCCCTAAAAATAGGACAACATTAGAGACTGTTCAATTTAATCAGTCGACACCGGTGTAGACGGACGTATGCTATACAGGAATTGGTAGCGAGATTATAATGTAATGCTTCGTCTAATGCAAAATACAAAATAAATTTACAATTACTGTTGTATAAGTCAGTGCAGTATACAAACAACATAGATAAACGTAACTGCAATAACATATTAACAAAGGTAATGCAAGATAACCAGCACGAACAAGGGTCGCTATTCCACGCTGATACCACGCTGAGGTGTAACGAATGCGACGTTTTGATGTAGTGATACTGATGTATTGATGTATCGTAAATAATGCCATCAAAAATGGCGTATGCCTATTTACGAGTCGTGTTCAGCTTTAAACTTCTTCTCTAAAACCACTGATTAAATATCAACCAATTTGGTATGCTGCATTTATGGGTGAGGAGGAACAAAAGTTGTGAATTTAATTATCTCTCCCCCATCCCCCAAGGCCTGAAGGATGGGGCAAACAGACCCATTAAGATTAATGCAGTCTTAAAAAAATCTTTTTCTTTACTACTGGACATCAAGCAGTCAAACTATTGGCATGAATGTGATAAGCATTGTTCCCTCTATTAAAATTGTGAAATTCATGGCCCCAGGGTAAGGATTCTGGTGTTAGGGTAGGACTCACGACTCTTGATTATATGGGGAAAATGAATTAATTCTTTGAAACCTTCTCCTATGCTCCTGGGTATTTTGCAAACAACTAAATGCAAATTTATGATGGGAAGGGTTGTCTCTTTCAAAATTTTAAATTTCATGGCTAATGGGTCATGTGGTTCTTGTGTTACGGCGCGGCTCCTAAATATTAAGCTGATGAACTATGTACATTGTTATGAAAGATGGGAGCCTCTTCCAAAGTTGTGAACTTCATGGCCCCTTGGTCAGAGGTTCTGGTGTTATTGCAGGGCTCTGATGACTATATAGTGAAAATGCATTAATTCTTTAAACATTTTCTGCTCTGCTCCTGGGTATCAAACCAATGATCCTAGTACATTGTTAAGATGAGGAAGGATGTCTCTTCCAAAATTGTGAATTTCATGGCCCTAGGTCAGGGGATATGGTGTTATTAATAATTTATTTAAATAAAACTTATGACTTATGGTTTATTTTGTAGAAAGAAAGGATTATACAAATGAAATACATGGAGATAACGAACAGTATTCAAGCTCAAAGTCAATTAAACAATACAAAATAGGAGCCGAGCAAACACGGACCTCTTAAATATTAGAGGTGGGATCAGGTACCATGGAGGAATGAGCATCCCCTGCCGACTGGTCACACCAGCCGTGTGCTCCTTGTCATGGTCGTGGAATAACGGAAAGATTTGTCCTCAATTATGTGTGTAAATTATGGTCTAACAATTACAAAAAATGTAGTACGTAAAACGTCAGCCAGCATTACTAACTAATTATGTTATAATTCATTGATATACCTTGATCAGTTTTAATTTCATGGCGATAGCCCACGAACTTTCTGATAACCCCTCGTTTTTCAAGGTTTTATAATAATAAGTAGATGGAAGTACAACATATTTCATGTACAGTTCATAACTTGCATTACGGAATTACTCCAAACTTGACTGGTTCTGATGATATCATGAAGCATCAATCATGCTTTTATTTCTCAAATTAGAATTTTGCACTATTTTTGACAGAAAATGCCCCAAATAAAATTTCCTGGTTCGTCATTTTAAAAAAAAAAACTTGATAAATTTTTCCCCTAAAATTACCAGCAGAATATATTCAGTCAGAGATGCTTTATCATCAGAATACGGGGGAAAGTTGCACTTTATTATGGGGAAAGCTTCGAAGAAATATATTTCATTATATACATATATTTCTTCAATCGGAGCTGGCCATTCCCCATAATAAAGTGCAACTTACCCCCGTATTCTGATGATAAAGCATCTCTGACTGAATATATTCTGCTGGTAATTTTATGGAATTATATACATATAATTTGAAAATTATTCATCTAATGATTGTTCATATGCATCATTTTGTTCATAATCCATGTACGAATATGGTACATTTTACGAGTATGAAGAAAGTTGGTTCAGTGTTTAATTGCCAGCCTGATTTAGAAGGAATTAACAACAATTTAGCTTAAAAAAGAAAAAAGAGACATTTACTGTGAATCATCAATTTACTTTGAAATACATTTTTAAATTAAAAATCAACTGTATTTAAAAACCATATATGCTTTTTTCTGTGTTTTGATGGACACTTATTATATCTAACTTAAAAATAAGATTACACACTTGTCAAATACAATTCATTTCTGATCTAACTATTGAAACAAACTGCTATACGAAGGAGGGGGCTCATCTGGCCAATCTTCAAGGCCATCATCTGGTAACGATGAGGATTCAGTTAAAACAGCTGGGACAATATGGTATTCCTCCTGCTCTGTATTTCCAGGAGGTGGAGGGGAAATCGGCAAATCTCTAGTTTCTTCTCTATAGCTATTTATGTCGATATTTTCTGTTGGTGACATAGAAGGATCTAAAAATGTTTATGTTGTAAAAGAAGGATATGTAATAAACAGTATTAACATTATTTGATATTTATCCTTTCTAAAGGAAATAAATCTTTTCTGATGGACATATTCTTTAGAAGACATACCATGTACGACAACATCTAACAATGACGGTGACATATGGATATTTGTTGGCGTAATACATATAGATGCTTGATTAACTGAAAATATAAATGTATAAAAGATTAATCCATAAGTTTTTTTTTAAATAAACTGTTAATTACATACAATGTTAAATATCTGATATTGTTTAAATTATTCTATATAAGTTGGATGGCCTAGCTTTTTGATCATCTAATCATGTTACACACAATACATGTATGTGATTAAGAACAAATGTAGAAGCATTTAAGTTTATGTATATGTAGGAAATAGTCATAGAAATACTCAAAATGAAACAAAAACAAAAAAAAATTAAAGTCTTTGAAAGAATGTGGACTTAGCGCCCTAGTTTGGATCTTTTCTCTACTAAGCTGTAAATTAGGTGAATCCAAAATATTTTATCAGCAATTGAAGAGTAACGTTAACGTACACTTGATAATATAAGGTACATGTAGAACATTTGTACAAAAAGCAAGGCCATGTTGCTATGAAACAAAATTGATCCATCTGTAAATTTGTGTCATCGTCCGGAATTTGATATGTACTCAAAGTCTTTTTCTCATCTTCTCTTACATGTACTCTAGAATATCAAATATGTGTATTGTATATTACTGTGGGCAAAGTCAATGTGAAATTAAAAAAAACATTGAAGGAAGTGTAATAAAATATCAAATTTGCTAAATTCTGAAAATGGCAATCAAACACGCTCCAACACGTAATTTTGATGAAGATCAGGTTGAAGAATACATGTACAATGTAATTGTTTTCTTGAGTACATTTGCAGGTGGACAACACATGGTGAGTTGTAATTTTAATCAAATAAGGTTTATTTTCAAATAAAGCAATTTATGTTAAAAATACCCTATGTGTCATCTATGTGGCTGTCAAAATATGTTTAATTGTTTGGTTAATTTTAATATACTTTTTATCTGTAAATCACATAATTATATAAAGCCCCCCTTTTTTATGTTATCCGTTTTTATCCGGTTCATTTAATTTTACCAAAGCGCTTATTTTGTCTCAGCCAATCAGATTGCCGCGCAAGGCATCCTATTTATATTATTTTCTGTGTATCTCGGAGTGCTGCTGAAAAAATTTGATGGACAAGAAGGCAACCATCACCCCACTCCATCCCCCACATTTATTTTTGTTTTTTTAATAACTGTTCTTAAGGGGGCGCTTTTTATGCACCACTTTTGTTTCCAATAAAGTTTGATGTTGTATTTTACCACATCATCACATCTCTGTGTTGTTACAATATGGTGGCTGGGAGACCACTGTTTTATAATCATTTATTGAACTTCATTTCTAGTCAAACTTTCCATGATTCTGGTACATGAATGTCTCCCAGCAAAATTCTTTTGTAATTGTTTTATGAATTTCATTTTTTCATCATTTAAATAAATGACATTTTTTTTACAATTAACATCTCTTCTGTTTTGATTTTTGGAAACAATCTGAGCTGCTATGTTGCCTTGGTCTGCCAATAAGGTTTTAACATAAAGTTAATTGAAGTCAAAACGAGGTTAATGTAATCATAACAATTGAAGCGAAAAGTTTCCTTCGGACATGTTTTTGTAAAATTAGTATGAACGTACGTTTGTTGTGATTTCTCCTTCTAACATGACATCATTTTGTTCAATATTCAACAACAGTTTTCCTAGGAACAGCCTACAAACATGCGCTGACTAGGTATGCAGACGATGAAAAACGCGTGACCTTGATTATTTATATATTGACATTCAATAAATCTTTGGACTCCAAGCCTTCGATTTTTATTTAGATTTCCTCTAAAAGAGTGTCTTAAATTCCTTTTTGTATCATGAATATACGGTTATGATCTCGAGGTACATAAAAATTTATGAAACTTTAGTTAACAGCAATTTTTCTGAAGAGTTAAGTCCACTCATTCTTTGGTGAGTTGATTTCTCGATAAATAAACCTGAATGTAAATCGATCGTTAGATTAATGCAAAGTGCATGATAAACATGTCAATTTAGTGGGACTATCTTGGTGTCTCACTTTAGTGAGCAGGGACAATTGAAATTGTGGGGAGAGGCCTAATGTATTATGAATATATTAGAAAGCATTTCTCATTTAAAGTAACAATTCGCCAGTTATGCAAATTATAAATGTATCTCACGTTTCCAACTATCGATGACGCCCTGGCACGACAAACTATCTACCGGTAAAAAGCAATTAGGAAAACCATCTTTGATTATTAAAAAATGTAGAATTTTTTTTTCGGTATATTCTGTAAGTGTAAAGTTATTAAATTAAATACCTGAAGATGTACTATTAGTTCGATGTAGCCTTGCCTCTGGTCCTCTGTCGCCACAATGCATTTTAAAACAAGCTATTAAGAGGCAAAGAAACAGTGCTCCATGCACACAAATGGCAAACACAATTATTACAATATTCGTCGGATCCCTGGAAAATATAGAGATTCGCCAGATTAAGTTTAAATGTAAGGTCTTAAAGAAATGTCAAGTTCTTACATGTATGTGAATGCTACTTTATTTTAATTTTTAACTTTAACTTTGGACAAAAATTTATTTGGGTATTTTCTAAGCCATGAGACATTAGGGTATAAAGTAAGAGTACTCTTCCTTGTGTCATAACATGTTATGATTTGAAATTTGAGGGCTTTTTACTTAAGTTATACAATGTTAGGGTAGAAAATAAGAGGGCTGTTCTGAAAAAAATCGAGACTTTAACTTAATCTTCATGGAAAAAGAGTAAATTGGACAAAAGTTAAAGAACTAATAATACAAAATGCAAAATGTTTTTTTTTTGAAAGCATCTTTGGATACGTCCTGGTGAAATTAAATGCATTGAACACATTACAATTACAGTTATACAATCAATTTAACGTTACTTCAGCGTTCAATTTGTTTCTGTGACATAATAAAATAATGCAAAATGTTTCACGCCCATTGATAGAACATTTTCACTTAAATGTCAGCAGATTTTCCCGTTCATCCGCTTATGACAATTAAGGAACACACTGCATTTGTGACTAGTAAAAAAGGGATGCATACTCCTGATACCTGATCGAGGTCTGCATTTGCTCTTCTCCTGACTTGTATTTTAAAATAAATTGTAGCGTTTAATATAATCTTTTCTTTATCTCCATAGTTAGTTCACATGAATTGGGTCGGGGGCATTCATTGTCTTTTTTTCCAGTGAACACTTTATACTTTTCTAGGAATCGAATTGGTGCAAGTGTTTTTATTTCAATTTCAATTTTTGTAAAAGTTATTACATTTTAAATATTCATGAAATATTTCACGAAGTTGTATCTTGTAGTACCAACTTTAAAACTAATGTTTTTCTAAGTTCTTTTTTTCAAAATGGTAGCATTGTAAATGATTGGTCAAGGTCTTTGAAGTAAGATACCCAACACATTTTTCAGCTATCCATTTCGTTAAATCAAAATATAAAAAATGTGTTAAAGAATATTACCTCTAGCAAGGATGATTAGATCGTTCCCAGCACTTTCTTATTTGTGTTATAGCTAAACAAAGCATCTGATATATAGTCAAACTTTGTTATCCCGAACCTGATGAGACTGAGAAAAGAACTTCGAAATATCCTAGGTATTCGAGATATCGCATTTTTCGTAGGTTAATTAGAAAAATAAAGAAATACGCCAAATTCGATTTTCGTTTTAATGAAGTGGAATTTGTGGGTTGTGTTCCCTGTAGAAATATAATATCGCCAAAAATATTTTGTCAATAAGTACATTAGATTGCTTCTTTATATTACAAAAGTAGACGGACAGAGGATGAGGACTTTATTCCGTTTCCCATCGTTCTCGTGTAAGAAAACTTAAAAATAAATAAAATCTTAAAATAATTTCTCTATCGTGCGCGCAGGGGCATTATGACCTGTGAAAACAATGAGTATGAGGCCATCCTCATAATCACATAATTCTCGAGATATTAAAAGCATAAGTAGATGGAAGTGTAATAAATACATGTATATCTGAATTAAATTTCATAAATATATTACAGATGGAAACAAAAGGACGTTTGGATAAAGAATATAGTGTCTTAGGTGTTTATCGGGAGAAATCTATTAATGGATATAAATAGGAAAGTAAAACATTTTCCAAGAAATTTCATTGAGAATATACTCCAGACACGGCACCTTTTTGGCAATAAAGTAAAACAAGTCACACCTGAACTGAACCCTCAAAATTCTTTTGTCAAAATCGACAGAAAAACAGTCTTTACAATTGGATTAAACAAGTCATCCAAAATACTACCAAGTTATAAACTGTTTTTTCCCATCATTTACACAGCAATTGCTTATTTAAACTAAAACAAAATAAAGTGTTTTAAGATCACTCTTCCATTTATTTTCCTTAGCATAGTTGAATACTCACATGTACATGTATCATTCTCCCCAGTCAAAAGCAAATGAATGTACAACAAAGTAGTATACAAAAAAAAATTAACATATACATTTATTTTTATAATAGGAATTTTAACTTGGAAATTAAAGGAAATATTTATCTTTCGTCAGTTTTTTAAACTTAAGGTATTACGCTTCATTTTCTTAAATGACAATACTTTTAATAGCAAAGAAAAACTTCCCGAGATCTCATGTCAAAATGAACAAAAAATCAAATTAGAAAACAGGGAAATCTGTAACTGACAGTCAATTATTATTTAACAAATCAAAATGCGTTTTTCCTCATTATGCAACAAGCCTTTGTCTATCTGCGTAGGTTTTATTTTACATATATATTCAAATATTGGGAAAAAATCTAGCTGATAGTAACATTGTTATTAAAAATTACTGAAAAGAAAATTATAGCTTTGTGTGCACAGAATAGACAATTGCAAAGAATCTACAAGACCCTCGAGCAGAATCTGATAGAGATTTTAAAAAGTAGTTTTTCGATAGTCAGACCGCATGAGCGACAAACGATAGAATATTGACTTGTATTGAAAAGGTAATTCATCGTTTACATATTTTTATGACAAGAAGTCTTCGTTTTCGATTTACTTTTCTGATGATTTTGATTTCATACATGTATCATTGCACTTTTCTCTATTGGAATTTGGTGTTTTCATTCATTGTAGAAATTGTATAAACAGGCTCTTGAACTCCAACTGGTAATTGCATTGTAGCTGCAAAGTAGATGAAATATTTTTTTAACCTAGAAAATGAATCATTTTTAGTTTGACATGTTTTAATTTCATTATGACTAATGAGGCTTGCTCCTGATTTAAGATGTCTACACTTTTATGCTTAATTTTCACCTACAAAATAACGTTCTTTATCTATTTTTAGTCCATCTGGGTCAATCGGGTAACTTATTGCTATCTCTTTTTCTCCATCGTCTAGTGTCGTCCACCGTGCGTTGTGCGTCTTGTGATAACATTTGAACATTCTAAACTCTTTCTCTGACATTACTTATCAAACTTCAACCGGTTTTGATATGTTGCTTTTAGGAGTAACAAAAATTGTGAATTTCATGGTCTCCCCCTCCCCCCTTCCCGGTTTGCAGGACATTTGTGGAAAACCACTAAAATTAATGCAATCTTTAAAAAAAAATCTTCTCATTTCTCATGAACATCAAACAGTCATGTTGCCATGATTGTGATTAGCATTGTGCTCTCTACCAAAATTGTGAAATTCAATGGGCCAAGGTACAGGGCTTTTTGGTGTTATGACAGGGCTCTCTTTTATACATGTATATTGTGAAAATGCATTAAATCTTTAAAATCTTCTCCTTTGCTTCTGGGTATTTTGCAAACAAACTAAATGCAAAGATTTGATTATAATTATATAAAAAATGCACTATACTTAAAAAAATTTTGCTACTGGGTATTAAACCAAGAAACTATGCACACAGTTATAGGGTCGAAGAGTGCCTCTTTCAAAATTGTGAATGTTATGGCCTCTAGAACATGGGTTCCGGTGTTCTTAAAAATTCATTTGGAAAAACAATCTTATGTCATATGGTGTATTATTTTAGTGAAGTTATAATCCACAAGAGACTCACTTAAGTTAAAAAGATTCATCATATCAAATTTTAATGGAAGGGCTTTAAAAATCAAGTTATTATATAAATACTATTTTAGGTTATTTTATTTTATTAACCATTGGGCTCCAAAATTTTCAGGGCTCTTCCCTAATAATGAGATGTAAGGATACAAGGAAACATATATTTGCTAATATGGTCATTATAACGACCATCTATTTACTAAATTTTAAGGGAGTTGTTGAAATACGTTCAACTAATGTGTAAGTAGCTTGCCTAGGGTTAAAAAAAATGATTATCCTCCGAGTATACTCTTGAAAGCAAATGTAATTGGACACATAAACACAACTTGCATGTGATAGCTTATATAGCTACATAAATAAAGAAAGTTGACACAGGAAAACCTTAAGTCATCTCATTTAACATAGAATGTAGTTGATTATTGACCCTTTTCTTTAATCAGTAGAACATCCAATTATGAAGTAGATGTGACAGACTCTGTAATGACCTTTCTTTATTGGTAATTAAATTACTTTCCCTTCTTTTGTATATCAGATACAGCGACTATTATTACAAATTACTAAAAAAACCAATATAAAATTAAAGGTTTTAAGACAACTATCTAAACAAGAGAAGATACTTACATGTAAACATTTCCTTTTTCGCCCACCTATGCTAATGTGCAACATAAAACCTTATATAATACATTTATCATATAAAATTATTTTCATAATGAAGAAAGTTTTAACTAAAAAAATTCGGGTGAAATATTGCTTTTCACCAGTCCTATTTAAGATATAATACAACAGACACTTTAATAAAAATACACGTATGGCATAGGAAGCTTCCTGATATCAGATATCAGATGTTAAATTAAAAATAAAATGGTCTTTTGAAAACGGGAAAATATAAAACTAACAATCAATTCTAAATCAAATCAAATTGTGAGTACACCTTTATTCAATTCACTACAATATTCTTTTTTTTTCTACCCTTCAGCTTTCAAATAATAATATATTTATATAATCATTGTGGATTTTTCTTAAGCATTCACTCACTGACTGATTCTTTCACCTCACTCTCCTTGCTACAATATTCTTACATATTACTGTATACCTCTAACAAAATATTGAAAGAATGTAAGGTTTCTATTAGAGATATATTTGAAGGTTTATTCTTTTTTTCGATTCAATGTCTTCTGTTTCAAGGTACCTGTAAAGTACAAAACGAAATAGAAACGAAACAAAACAAACTGAAACGAAACGAAATCTACCGAAACTCATCCAACGAAACGAATCAAAATGAAACCTATCGAAACGAAACAAAACTATAAAACTGTTTTTCAAACCAAGGTATACAATTATATAGGTGTAACTACATGTAGGCTTTTTCTACTTCAAATAAAATTTATATAGTTCAAGCACTTGTTAAAATAAAATCTAAACACCGATAAATTATGCTCCCTTTTCTAGTTATGTATAAAGTATGAACTGTTGCCAGCTGCAAATATGCGTTAGAGTACTCTGCATGTATAATTTCAATATGTGTTGCATTTTTGTTAATTTCTAGGTCTTACTCTTTTTTTCAGCCCTTATTCATCTCAATACAACATATTATCTATCAATTTTGATGTATTACGTGTAAAGGCTCGTTTATGTCCGGGTCGAAATAAACCCACTGTACTTTTGTATTGCGAATGTCTTTAAACAAAGGATAAAACCAGAGACTTCCGAGTATTCCATCCAGAGGTCTCTGGTTAAATCGTTCAATTATAACCTCAAATGGACGCTTGTGTATACCGACTATGTAACTATACGGTCCTATTTATCGAGGTAATTTTTGAAGAATAAATGAGTGGTTTACAAATTAGGAGACTCGACTCGTCTAAAAGGACTTAATTGACAAGAAAAAAGTCTTCAGAGGCAAACGAAGCCATTTTGATAGTTATATAATTAATACAATGATCCACGAAATATATGAGCTTGAAATGTGGGTGCCTGAAACTGAGTTAGATATCATGTGATAAAAATAAGAAGGGGTGCCCAGTTTACGAAGAAAGTGTCTGTACTTAAACTGTATAAACTTTGAAAAGAGTAAAATGGGCCACATGCAGTTTATATATATCTATATGTGTATACCTTAATTTGAAAAACATTCTGAAAGTTAAGTTTTGTTTCGGCAGGTTTCCTATCGTTTCAGTTCGTTTCGTTTCTATTTCGTTTCGCTCTTTACAGGTACCATCTTTTTCAAAATGTTCTATGAAAACCTTTAAAACCTGTTGCATTTTGATAACAAATACTTCTTTCACCAGTAATCATACTGGACAGAGCTTCTTCATCAAAACTTATCTCAACTGGAGTTTGTTAATGTTGTCTACGAAAAAAGAATGTAATCTGTGTGGACTTTTCTATGAAGGTGAAATCAAGGGATCACTTAATAAAAGGATATTAGTTCATCGATTTAAATTAAATAATGGGTGTCAGCAGCTGCTATACGAACATTTTAAATAATCCGATCATTCTATTTTGTCAATGAAAATTAAAATTCTCGAAAAAATTAAAAGTACACATTTCCTTAGATAACGTCGCGACGAGAGGAATTTTAGATTAGAAAACTAGGGATAGCATTTCCTTATGGATGCAATGACAATGAACATAGTGTTCTTCAAGTCCTTAGGGTAAAATATAAATGTGATGAGACTTTTTAACCATACACAGAGACGTAAGCGTAGTCATGCATGGGTCTACATCATATTTGCAACAAACTCTTTCCGTCCATTTGAAACTTTTAAATAGTGTTCTTAAAAAGGTCAGAGAATGCCCATTTCTTGATTTCCTGCCAATAGAATCAATGATCGGATGTTTGATTATGGATATTGGAAATCATAGGCTTTTTGAACACCAACGTTGCACTACAAAAAGGCAGCTAACACGATCCGTCTTTACCTTAAACTTTAATATGCCAATAAAGGAATTGACGCAGTTAATATAAATTATATATACTGATGGAAATTAATAAGGAACGTATATTTACTGTTACTTAATGTGTAGTATTTCACATGTTCGAGGCTATATATCGCTGTTGTAAACTGAAAATGTTAAAGCTTATTTTCATTCATAAAGAAACTTTGCTATTGGAAATTGATTTCCGTGATTTGTATGCAAGATTATACCCATTTAACACAATAGACGGCAATTGTCATTATACCCGAACTCTGAGAATCATGCCAAGAGCATATCTTTCTGAAAATCAAAAATGACAGGCTATCGGATGCATTAACGGAGGCAAATCAATATGCCAAAATTCAACAAGTCAAAAAAGGGATTTCATGTCTGTGGAACCGGTACCACCAGACTGGGAGCTTAAAGATTAGATCAGGATGTGGTTCCAAAAGTAAAACAATAGCTTGTAATGACCGTGAGCCGGTGCTGCTTTCCCTATACGTAACAGATTCAAACGTTGCAGCAAAATTAAATTCTGAGTTCCGGGCGGCAAGATAAATAAGAATTTTTTGACCGTACTGACAGAAACAAACTTAAAACAGGGGGCTAAAAGTCGTGTCGTCCTATTGTTGGAGTGAGGATGACTGCTGAACAGAGGCGTTTCAGAAGAGCATAGGCTACAAAACATCAAGCAAGACAATTCCAACTTTGGCGCTATACCATGTTCCCCGATGAATCTTTGTTCAATTTGGACTTTGCAGTTGGTCGATTTAGCGTTCTGTGATGCCTCCGTGAACGTTATCATCAATGTACCATAAAACAACATGATTCCTATGGTGGTGGATTGGTAATGGTTTGGGGTGGCAAAATCTATGACCACAGAACTGATCTTGTTTTACTGGATGGAAGGGTGACTGGTGTTCGTTTACGAGATAAAGTGTTGCGAACTGTTGTTCTTCCTTTTCGCCGTAAAGTGGGCTTATATTTTGAGTTTCATTATGATAATGCTCGACCCCACATGCCTCATGTCAGCAGGGATTTTCTGACGCAGAACAACATCAGGCTGTTGCGATGGCCATCCAAAAGTCTAGCCCTTAACTTCATCGAACACCTCTGGTATATTCTTGGAAGTCGGGTCAGGGATCGTGATACCCCACCCCAGGCAGTTAATGCCATGTTAAAGGCTCTTCAGGAAGAGTGGCGCGCAATTCCTCAAGCTGAGATAAAAAAGTTGATAAAGAGTGTTCAACGACGGTGTGAAAAAGTCATCAAAAACCAGGGAAGACACACCAAATACTAAAATTTTACTTATGAAACACATATTTAGTGAAATATACTTGATCCAAATCCATAAACAATCATGCAAATTTTACCATTAAATATATGCGTTCCCTTATTAATTTCCATCAGTATGTATTCTGAATCACAAAAGCGTCTATCTATAGTACTGTATTCCACCGTATTTTAATTTAAATTTAAAGATCTTGCATTTTCTACAAATGTACATCGACTATTGCTTCCAAACTTTTCAATTACAAGAAAACTTCACATAGCCTAGATATTGAGTATCTGAAACATAATTCTCCATCGTGTTCGTTTCCTTGCCAGAAGAATGTATAATCCTCCTCTCTTAGGCTACCGTTTGATGGGAGTCTGGTTTCCTGTAAAGCAGCAATGTCGACGTTAAGCCTTCTCAGCTCTCGGTTGATAATGGCTGTTTTCCTGGAGTCATCAATCTGTTGAAGATCTTCAGATAGGCCAGGACACATTGTCCTGACATTCCAGCTTGCCAGTCGCAAGATGGACGATTTAGTTTTGCTGTATTTGATGGGTTACTAGGTTTCCGTCTGCTATATATGTCCTACCAGCTATGGAGGAACTTGATGCTCCACCTTCGATAGATGAACTCAGTAAGGCCATCAACTCCCTAGCCAGTGGGAAAGCCCCAGGTAGCGATGGTATTCCCCAGAGGTCATCAAAGCGGGCAAGAGTTCCACTCTGTTACATCACCTGCACAAGCTGTAACTCCAGTGCTGGGAAGAAGGAACAATTCCACAAGACATGCGCAACGCTAGCATCATAACGCTCTACAAGAACAAAGGAGACCGCAGCGATTGCAACAACTATCGTGGAATATCCCTACTCAGTATTGTTGGGAAGGCATTCGCCCGAGTAGTGCTTAATCGATTGCAGAAACTAGCAGAACGAGTTTACCCGGAGGCGCAGTGCGGTTTCAGAGCAGAAAGGTCAACCATCGACATGGTTTTCTCATTACGCCAATTACAAGAAAAGTGTCGAGAACAGAGACGCCCATTGTACATTGCCTTTATTGACCCAACCAAGGCATTTGGCCTGGTCAGCAGGCAAGGTCTCTTTACCCTGCTACAGAGGATTGGATGCCCTCCAAAGCTCCTGAGGATAATCTCGTCTTTTCATGAAGACATGCAAGGCACCGTCCAGTATGATGGTTCATCCTCAGATCCCTTCCCCATCAAAAGCGGCGTAAAACAAGGATGCGTACAAGTCCCAACGCTTTTTGGCATATTCTTTTCCCTGCTGCTGTCATACGCATTTGATCAATCAGAAGACGGCGTGTATCTTCGCACCAGAAGTGACGGAAGCCTCTTCAACCTTGCGCGTCTCCGGGCAAAAACCAAAGTACGCAAGGTCCTGATCAGAGAGATGCTCTTTGGTGATGATGCCGCCTTGACTGCACACACAGAGCAGGTACTACAACGACTCATCGACCGCTTTTCCAACGCATGCGATGAGTTTACTCTCACCATCAGCATCAAAAAGACCAACATTATGGGCCAGGACGTCTGCTGCAGTCCCAAAATCTCCATCGACGAACATATCCTTGAAGTTGTGGATTCATTCACCTACCTTGGATCCACCATATCAAGTAACCTGTCCTTGGATACAGAGCTAAATAAGCGCATTGGGAAAGCAGCATCAGTAATGGCTCGGCTGGGAAAACGAGTATGGGACAACACCATGCTGACAACAAACACCAGGATAGTGGTATAAAAGGCGTGCGTACTCAGCACGCTCCTGTACTGCAGCGAAGCCTAGACCCTGTACTCTCGCCAAGAGCGTCGACTAAACACCTTCCATATGCGTTGCCTCAGAAGAATTTTAGGCATCAGCTGGAAGGATCATGTCACCAACAAGTACGTGTTGAAACGGTCAGGGTTACCCAGTTTGTTTGCCTTGTTAAGCCAGAGGCGATTGAGATGGCTTGGCCACGTAAGCCGCATGGACAACGGCCGTATACCGAAGGACGTGCTGTACGGAGAGCTGGCAACTGGATCAAGACCTACAGGAAGGCCTGTTCTTCGCTACAAGGATGTCCTAAAACGTGACATGAGGGCCGGAGACATCGACCCGGCGTGTTGGGAAGCAGTGGCTGCTGACCGAAATCGATGGAGGCATGCTGTCAAGGCAGGCCTCCAACTCAGTGAAAAGAGGAGGGAAGAACAGTGGGATGAGAGAAGACAGCGCAGACGACAAAGAGTAGCTTCAGTCCCGGTACAGCCAAGCGAGCATTACATCTGTGCGAACTGCAACAAAGCATGCCGCTCCAGAATCGGACTTTACAGCCACAGTCGGCGATATCACCCTACCACAGACTGATCCTGATCCTTGGCACGATCTCCATTGTCTCCCGAGACAGAAGGATGCCAACAACAACATATATATATATATATATATATATATATATATATATAGAAAGCACAGAGAAATTCACTTTTTACAAGGATACTCACTTCCGCCCCAGCCCGGGGTTGAACTCTCGACCTACGGAATCTGTCTCCTAGCAGTGCAGGAACAGCGCGTTAGACCGCTCGGCTATCTAGGCAAGTCAAAAAACTTGCTTTCGATGCCGATGGAATTCTCACAACGCTGCCCTACACTACACGGTCATTGAGAATGGAAGTGAGATACAGTTATTTGGACATTAGTTTTCTTAAAGGATTGTTACCAATACCTAAATAGCCGAGCGGTCTAACGCGCTGTTCTGCACTGCTAGGAGACAGATTCCGTAGGTCGAGAGTTCAACCCCGGGCTGGGGCGGAAGTGAGTATCCTTGTAAAAGTGAATTTCTTTGTGCTTTCTATAGTAATAGTTCTTCACTTAGGGCAGTTATATTAGTTTAAGAGTTGTTGTAATTTGTGCTTTATATATATATATATATATATATTGACAGCATGCCTCCATCGATTTCGGTCAGCAGCCACTGCTTCCCAACACGCCGGGTCGATGTCTCCGGCCCTCATGTCACGTTTTAGGACATCCTTGTAGCGAAGAACAGGCCTTCCTGTAGGTCTTGATCCAGTTGCCAGCTCTCCGTACAGCACGTCCTTCGGTATACGGCCGTTGTCCATGCGGCTTACGTGGCCAAGCCATCTCAATCGCCTCTGGCTTAACAAGGCAAACAAACTGGGTAACCCTGACCGTTTCAACACGTACTTGTTGGTGACATGATCCTTCCAGCTGATGCCTAAAATTCTTCTGAGGCAACGCATATGGAAGGTGTTTAGTCGACGCTCTTGGCGAGAGTACAGGGTCTAGGCTTCGCTGCAGTACAGGAGCGTGCTGAGTACGCACGCCTTTTATACCACTATCCTGGTGTTTGTTGTCAGCATGGTGTTGTCCCATACTCGTTTTCCCAGCCGAGCCATTACTGATGCTGCTTTCCCAATGCGCTTATTTAGCTCTGTATCCAAGGACAGGTTACTTGATATGGTGGATCCAAGGTAGGTGAATGAATCCACAACTTCAAGGATATGTTCGTCGATGGAGATTTTGGGACTGCAGCAGACGTCCTGGCCCATAATGTTGGTCTTTTTGATGCTGATGGTGAGAGTAAACTCATCGCATGCGTTGGAAAAGCGGTCGATGAGTCGTTGTAGTACCTGCTCTGTGTGTGCAGTCAAGGCGGCATCATCAGCAAAAAGCATCTCTCTGATCAGGACCTTGCGTACTTTGGTTTTTGCTTGGAGACGCGCAAGGTTGAAGAGGCTTCCGTCACTTCTGGTGTACAGATACACGCCGTCTTCTGACTGATCAAATGCGTATGACAGCAGCAGGGAAAAGAATATGCCAAAAAGCGTTGGGACTTGTACGCATCCTTGTTTTACGCCGCTTTTGATGGGGAAGGGATCTGAGGATGAACCATCATACTGGACGGTGCCTTGCATGTCTTCATGAAAAGACGAGATTATCCTCAGGAGCTTTGGAGGGCATCCAATCCTCTGTAGCAGGGTAAAGAGACCTTGCCTGCTGACCAGGCCAAATGCCTTGGTTGGGTCAATAAAGGCAATGTACAATGGGCGTCTCTGTTCTCGACACTTTTCTTGTAATTGGCGTAATGAGAAAACCATGTCGATGGTTGACCTTTCTGCTCTGAAACCGCACTGCGCCTCCGGGTAAACTCGTTCTGCTAGTTTCTGCAATCGATTAAGCACTACTCGGGCGAATGCCTTCCCAACAATACTGAGTAGGGATATTCCACGATAGTTGTTGCAATCGCTGCGGTCTCCTTTGTTCTTGTAGAGCGTTATGATGCTAGCGTTGCGCATGTCTTGTGGAATTGTTCCTTCTTCCCAGCACTGGAGTTACAGCTTGTGCAGGTGATGTAACAGAGTGGAACTCTTGCCCGCTTTGATGACCTCTGGGGAATACCATCGCTACCTGGGGCTTTCCCACTGGCTAGGGAGTTGATGGCCTTACTGAGTTCATCTATCGAAGGTGGAGCATCAAGTTCCTCCATAGCTGGTAGGACATATATAGCAGACGGAAACCTAGTAACCCATCAAATACAGCAAAACTAAATCGTCCATCTTGCGACTGGCAAGCTGGAATGTCAGGACAATGTGTCCTGGCCTATCTGAAGATCTTCAACAGATTGATGACTCCAGGAAAACAGCCATTATCAACCGAGAGCTGAGAAGGCTTAACGTCGACATTGCTGCTTTACAGGAAACCAGACTCCCATCAAACGGTAGCCTAAGAGAGGAGGATTATACATTCTTCTGGCAAGGAAACGAACACGATGGAGAATTATGTTTCAGATACTCAATATCTAGGCTATGTGAAGTTTTCTTGTATCCCAGCAAATCCATCGGGATTTATGCATTTGTAGACAATAAGAGTGTGATTGAGTCCGTGCATTCAACAAAACTTGTGGAAGATAAGAGACTCCGAATTGATATCGCGGCATTGACAGAAGAAGTCATTCAAGGAGACGTGAAAAAAATTCAGTGGTGTTCTGGACAAAAACAGCTCGCTAATTGCCTAACAAAAGCAGGAGCAAGTGGTTTGTGTGTTCTGGAGATTCTGCAGACAGGACGGATGCTGCCAGACTTTTGTGGTTAAAACAATGTTTTGAAAGACAATGGTATTGTTTTATCTTACAATCTGAAACACTTAATTAATTCTATATTGTTTAATTTTATTTTCTTTACCCAAAAAGAGAAAAGTATAATTAATGTTAGTTTACTTATGTGTTATATGCAAAGAAAAGTAACTAGTTTATGTATATCTTATCTCCCCATAAGGGAGCTCTTCATTATATAAAGTTCAGTTTTAGTGTATGATGCTGAAAAAAGCATGGTCTAACAATTATCTATGTCATTATATACATGTAATTACAGAGGATATGGTTTGGTTATCACTTACATGTTTTTATATATGAATACAGGGCTAGATCATCTAAATGTAACAGAATAATTTCAATATTATCAGTTTACATGGTATATCATGTACAAAGCATTTTAACATACTAGTAAAAAATAATGAAAATAGAAGATTTTAAAGGCCAAAATCAAAGAATACCAAGGGATTAATCTTTCTAAATTTATATTTTCAGTTAATAGAAAACATAACATCCAATATGCAATCAAATGTCCCCGACATTTTTTGATGTTTTTGTTCATTTTATGTCTCCCATAAAATATGCCTATCATTAAAGTTGTATTTCTTTCGAAGAAACTGTCAACATCAGAAAATGTAATCAAATGTTTTATTTTTTAGGACATCATGCGTCTAGGAAAACAGGGACCCTATTCACGACACAAACATTGTTAGATTCTGCTATACATAGCTCGTCATCTACAGAAAATATCGACATTAACAGCAATAGAGAAGAACTTAGATATACCCCGATATCCCCACCATCTCCTGGTAATACAGAGCAGGAAGAACGCCATATTGTCCCAGCCGATTTAAATGACATCTCAAATTTCAAAGATGATAATGTGAAAGATTGGACAGATGTACCCCCTCCTTCCTACAGCAGTTTGTTTGAATAGTTAGACCAGCCTTTGTCATTGCGTTCAGTGTGAACATCTTCCATTTAAGCTACATGTAAATATGGTTTATATGCCTAATCATTATATAGAAATTAGCTGACAATTTAAACTAAACTATTTTTTCCTCTACTCAAAAACACATCTTTATAATATGTAACCCAAACCAGGATTTATATATATATATATATATATATATATATATATATATATATATATATATATAGAAAGCACAAAGAAATTCACTTTTACAAGGATACTCACTTCCGCCCCAGCCCGGGGTTGAACTCTCGACCTACGGAATCTGTCTCCTAGCAGTGCAGAACAGCGCGTTAGACCGCTCGGCTATCTAGGCAAGTTAAAAAAAAACTTGCTTTCGATGCAGATGGAATTCTCACAACGCTGCCCTACACTACACGATCATTGAGAATGGAAGTGAGATACAGTTATTTGGACATTAGTTTTCTTAAAGGATTGTTACCAATACCTAAATAGCCGAGCGGTCTAACGCGCTGTTCTGCACTGCTAGGGCAGCGTTGTGAGAATTCCATCGGCATCGAAAGCAAGTTTTTTGACTTGCCTAGATAGCCGAGCGGTCTAACGCGCTGTTCCTGCACTGCTAGGAGACAGATTCCGTAGGTCGAGAGTTCAACCCCGGGCTGGGGCGGAAGTGAGTATCCTTGTAAAAAGTGAATTTCTCTGTGCTTTCTATATTAATATTCCTTCACTTAGGGCAGTTATATTAGTTTAAGAGTTGTTGTAATTTGTGCTTTATAATAAAATTAATTTCATAACAACATGTATTGGTAACGATCCTCTAAAAACTAATGTCCAAATAACTGTATCTCACTTCCATTCTCAATGAAAGTTCTTCTCTATTGCTGTTAATGTCGATATTTTCTGTAGATGACGAGCTATGTATAGCAGAATCTAACAATGTTTGTGTCGTGAATAGGGTCCCTGTTTTCCTAGACGCATGATGTCCTAAAAAATAAAACATTTGATTACATTTTCTGATGTTGACAGTTTCTTCGAAAGAAATACAACTTTAATGATAGGCATATTTTATGGGAGACATAAAATGAACAAAAACATCAAAAAATGTCGGGGACATTTGATTGCATATTGGATGTTATGTTTTCTATTAACTGAAAATATAAATTTAGAAAGATTAATCCCTTGGTATTCTTTGATTTTGGCCTTTAAAATCTTCTATTTTCATTATTTTTTACTAGTATGTTAAAATGCTTTGTACATGATATACCATGTAAACTGATAATATTGAAATTATTCTGTTACATTTAGATGATCTAGCCCTGTATTCATATATAAAAACATGTAAGTGATAACCAAACCATATCCTCTGTAATTACATGTATATAATGACATAGATAATTGTTAGACCATGCTTTTTTCAGCATCATACACTAAAACTGAACTTTATATAATGAAGAGCTCCCTTATGGGGAGATAAGATATACATAAACTAGTTACTTTTCTTTGCATATAACACATAAGTAAACTAACATTAATTATACTTTTCTCTTTTTGGGTAAAGAAAATAAAATTAAACAATATAGAATTAATTAAGTGTTTCAGATTGTAAGATAAAACAATACCATTGTCTTTCAAAACATTGTTTTAACCACAAAAGTCTGGCAGCATCCGTCCTGTCTGCAGAATCTCCAGAACACACAAACCACTTGCTCCTGCTTTTGTTAGGCAATTAGCGAGCTGTTTTTGTCCAGAACACCACTGAATTTTTTTCACGTCTCCTTGAATGACTTCTTCTGTCAATGCCGCGATATCAATTCGGAGTCTCTTATCTTCCACAAGTTTTGTTGAATGCACGGACTCAATCACACTCTTATTGTCTACAAATGCATAAATCCCGATGGATTTGCTGGGAACTCCCAAAATTTCCTCCAACATGTGTCGATAATAAAAACTTGCCTCCAGTCCTTCCTGTAGACTAGGTGCCTCCGCTGCAAGAGTGGATCGGACAACTCTTCTGATCTTTTTAGCCTGCCAGAAAAGGGGACAGCATTTTCCATGTTTGTCCATAATCCAGATGATAACTCCCTGGGTACTTCCAGTTCCGTCATTAAGGTTTCCTAAAGATGCATCAGTAAATGTCAATATCTTTAGTGATGCAAGATCTAAAGCTGGGAATCTCAAGATACTTTTTAAGTCCTTTAGCCGGTTAATAATTTTTGTTGCTCTGATTAAATCTGTCACCGTTCCACTCTTTAGCTTAGTACTCATATCGATCATCTCAAATGCAAGGTCTGGTCTTGATCTCTGCACTGCCCAGTTGATCTGCCCTATGATTTGTCTGTATGCAGTCTGTTCTTCATCACTTAGTTGACTTTTCTTCTGACTTGCTCGCAGTGGGTCGATCTCTGTACTTTGTAATTTCTCCATGTAATTAGTGTGATCCAGTATTATCCCCTCTTGATCTTGCTTAACATAGAAACCAATATAATGAAATTGGCGTTCTGCAACTTTTCCTGCTGAAAATCTCTCCCTGAACTTGCAAATTTGTCTCTCAAAAGTCTCATCCCCGGCATGGAGAAAATCGTCAACATGAGAACAAATTATTCCATGTAGCTTTCCGTCCCTCCTATAGTAGAAAAGAGCTGGGTCTACACTACACTGTTCGAAGCCAAGTTTGTCAAGTTCTTCTTTAACACTCAAGTAAAACTGTCTTGCACCATCTTTCAGTCCATATAGACAGTGTTTCAACTTCCATATCATTCCGGCAGGTGTGTTACTTTCCTTTGGTGGTTGAAGATAAACATCTCGGTCAAGTTTCTTTCCTTGCAAAAAGGCTGACTTGATGTCTGTGGTTTTGACATCCCATAGTTTACTTGCCGTTAGAGTCAAAAATATCTTAAGGCCACCTTTTCCAACTGTCGGACTGTCTCTGGGGATGCAAAAATCCTCTTCAAACCCACGAGCTACAAGTCTTGCTCTTACTTGTCCTTCTTTTGAAGTCACAACCCATCTTGTAGATAATCTATGCTGTCCTTCATCCAGAACTTCTGAATATGTGTCAAAAATCTTTAGTTTCTCTAACTCATTTTGCTTTGCTAGAGAAATATTGTCACAGTTTGTATTCTCACATGTTGTAGAACTGACACTCTCTTCTGTTTGGTTGATTCTCTCCCAAGGAAGTCTACCCAAGTCTACGCTTTTCTCTTGATCACTCTCAGAATCTTTCACGTTATACCAATCTCTGTTATTTCCTGAAGCTTTGCCTGCTCTGCTGAGAACTGTTGCTTCTATCCAATTCTCATCCTCCAATCCCATCTTGTACTGAATTCTCTTGTTTGCTTTCAGTGCAGGTTTGGGAGGTTGATGCGAGTTCTTGTCAATTTTCTTCTCTGACAGGTATTCAGTGACAGTACTCTTCTTAAGTTCCACTTCATTTGTTTCATCTTGATTTTGTGTTTTCTCTTGATTAGCACCCGTAGTTTCAATATCTGTTATTTTCTGTAACCTGTTGGGTGACACTCGAACAAAAACTCCACCATGTCGAACGAAAACTACTTTGCCATCTTGAAAAACAACTCTTCCGGGTCCAAGCCATCTGTCTCTACCTTCACGTTTGTAGTACACCATATCACCATTCTCATAAGATTCTTCAGCAGCTCTCACTTTATTTAACAATGCCCGTCTGATTCTCTCATCAGCTTCAGCCTCAATGTAAGCTCGTCTAGTGCTGTGCAGTAAATTAAGATGTTTAGCAAATGTCTCGCTCATCGTACGACCCTCAAGAGCAGGCAGTTTGTCTGTCATGATGTTTGGGAGTTTGGGGTTCCATCCAAATACTAGCTGGTGACTACTAAACCCATTCCATATTTGCAAGGCATTTCTTGCCATGTTTGCCCAACATAACAAGCTCTGTTCACTTACATCTTTGTAATCATGTTCCAATTTTGTGAGCATCATGTCAGTCACAGAGTGTACTCTCTCACACAAACCATTTTGAAATGGGCTTTCACCTGCAGATGTACAAACTTTGACATTCAGAATGGATGCAACTTCTCGAATTTCGTCCGAGTTAAACTCCCCTCCATTATCTGTCATAATTGCGCCCATGACACCAAATATACCAATCCAATGAGACATGATTTTCTCAATAACATCAGTTGTCTTTTTCCTCTGAATAAAAACTGACACAGTGTATCTAGACCACATGTCAATCATGTGTAGTATCCATTTTCCTCTCCAGTACTTCAGATCCATAGCAACCTTCTCATTAAATTGAGATGCCATTGGAAATGAAACGACAGGCCGAGATGGGGTTCGGGCATACGTCTTGCACACTTCACATCTCTGCTCTATTTTTTCAATGTCCTCTTCAAAGCTATCTCGCCATGCACCCGCATCTTGCAAAAGTGATACAAGTCGTTTCTTTGGTGGGTGGGCAAATTGTCGGTGCAGTTTCAAGAGAGTTGAGTATCTCTTTTTTGGGTCCACTTCATCAATACGAACCGAGCAAACTTCCTCAACGGGTATCATTTCTGCTTTATCTATAGGGATACAATAGTGTCCAGAAGAGGTCACATTAAGGTTCATTGTTTTCCCTAGAATTTCTGCTGTGTCATCTTCTAAGTTCATCTTTACGCCTGCAGTTTTCATAGCTGTTCGTGATAATAATAATGGAATGTCAGAATTAACAACATCAGTTGTTATTGTCACATCTTTCCCTGCTATACGAGCTGGAATTGCAAATTCTCCTTCAGATTTCAGACGAGTTCCTCCTCCAAACTTGAAAACTCTTCTGCCCTCAGTTTTTCTAATTTTGTTCTTGTCCAAATCATCCAATGAATCAATGTATGTGTTGATCCAGGTACTCCCACACACTGTACTGCTGCACGCACTGTCTAAGACTGCACAGTTTCTCGCGTCCATCCCCAAATGTCCTATTTCCTTTGGTTGGTAACCCGTAAACAGTACAAATTCTTCTTCCTCGGCTGAACATGTATTGACGTTAGCCATATTTTCCCAACTATGAGGACATGTTGCCACCATATGTCTGAATGACCCACAAGATTTGCACGTTAACACATTTCCATCTGGTCCTGATGGATTCATACTCTTTTTGACTGATGAGCTGCCTACACGCGATTGTCCACGGTACTGACCTCGATGAGAGTCTCTACTCTGGCCACTCTGAAATCCTCTTCCTCTCATCTGCTCACTCCTTCCCCCTCCCCGATAAACTTTGTTGCTCCTCATTCTAGTGTATCCCGCTGCTATTAGTGCTTCTTCATTTTCTGCAAGGAATGCTGGTTCAAGTTTAATGGATACTGGTTTGGTAGGTGCATTTCCTTCACAAGTTTCACCTTTGAATTTTTTAAGTGATTTCTTTGCTTCTTCATATAAAGTTTGTTTGTTCTCGAAATTCATTCCTGTCAAGACGATCATTCTTTCTTCTTTGCTTATCAATGATCTTCTGAGTAATTTGAATGCCAAAATCTCTGGGGGTAGCTTCATATTTTTCTTTTCAATTTTTCTGTATTTTGCATCGAAAATGGATATGTATTCATTGATAGACTGTCCATCACACCTTTTAAAATCTTCAAAATCTTCAAATTTTTCTAAGCTATCTGCCAGGTCATCTTTGGCTAAATGTTTGTCCAAAAATTGTATCAATGTTTTCAAACCTGTGTCTTTTTTAAGATCCTCCAATTTCAGCTGATCAAACACTTTTTCACGTATCTGGGACTCATCATTTTCAGGAAGAGACAGGGCAATAGCAACTCCTTGTTTCTTTTCATCTAACTCTGTGACTTCTTTCCATGCTAAGAGTTCTTGTTTGTATAGTTCATAACTTTTGATTTTGGGGTTGTAAGATGGGGGGTTGATTTTTGTTGACATTTTCTCAGTTCGCTAAGGTCAAACCTTTTTTTTTTTCATTCACAAAACACTGAATTGTTATAATTAAATGTCACACACTTGCTTACACTGTTTTCAGCACTTGTATCCTTAATTTTCTTTCAACCACGCTCTGCTACCATTGTTAGACCATGCTTTTTTCAGCATCATACACTAAAACTGAACTTTATATAATGAAGAGCTCCCTTATGGGGAGATAAGATATACATAAACTAGAGTTACTTTTCTTTGCATATAACACATAAGTAAACTAACAATAATAATATCAGAATATTTTATTTGAGTAATTCAGTAAATTATATAGTCACAATTCTCAAGCAAATTTTGTCTGAATATAACAAACTGTCTTCCGGAAAATAATGAATATAGATAACGTACACAAACCATGTGTTTATATTGATTTTAGTCTACTCGCTTTATAATTACTGAGTATATGTTTCTGTACATAATCTTCTGTCTGTATATATGTTTTCAGGACCACAATGTGAACTAGTTTATAACTAATTGTGCTATCCTGTATAAATAAAGGATATTATTTTGCTCAAAGTCAACTGGAACGATATATGTGTGGACAATACAAACGTCGAATTCTAAACGATTTCTGTTGAGATCAGTTGCCATAAGGAAGTGAGCGTCTTAAATACATCAAAATCAGTTTCCACAATGCATTCTACCGCAACTCATTGTAAGGAATAATTGTATAACATAATGAATATTGAATAAATCAAGCTCATCTTTTTTTAATTCTATGTATCATTTTCAGAATTCATTTGATCATGAAATCGTTCATAATACGTTATTTCAAAAGTTTTCAACAAACCCCCAATATTATGTTCAGAGAAAACTAAAAAACAATTAATTCTATTCAGATGTATAGGAAAATGATGGTTATATTAATATTGAATACAAAACTAGAGAGACTTAAAAAAACGAGAGACTGAAATAATTGAAATATAATGACGGAAAACCATTCATTAATAGACATTGATAAATAAAAAGGTCAGGGAAAATAATTATTCCTTGATGTTTCTGTTGGTGTAAAGTTCCTGAATATAATTACCTGATAATATACTATTACTTTGGTAGGACCTTGTCCGCATTCCTCTGTCGCTACAATTCTTTTTATAACAAGCTCTGAAGATGATAAAAAACAGTGTTCCTAGGACTAAAATGACACAAAGGATTCTGAAAACCCTGTCAGAATGGTAAAATGTGATATGATTATTAATGGATAAAACAAATTTCTTTAACTATAAACTTTTTCTTATATTTTATTTCCTATAGTTTCATTTCTTTGAAAAATATTTTTTATGGAGACCCGTTTTTCGTGTTTGAGAGGGAGAGAGAGAGAGAGAGAGAGGGAGAGAGATTTACCAAACATCCGATAACATTTTTATTTGCAGTTTTCACAAAATCATGCGTAGTTTTTATTGACGTCTGTTTTACATTTCATACAATTTAATCTACAAGAGAAGGGAGAGAACAACACTTTAATTCACGTTGATATAGGACACGTATCTAAAATGACAGTGATGCTAAACTTTAAAAAAATGGCAATATTGTTTTTAAATTTTGAATGATTCTTTACAAAATAATAAAAAAAATCCATGAAAATAAAAGTTTGCATATTTATTTAGGGAATGTATGTACCTTTGAACGATTGATCAATTTAGTGCACCATGTGAACTTATACTTTACAAGAGACTTTCTTCATTTAAAGAGATTAATCATTTTAAGTTTAATGCAAAAGTTTTAAAAATCAAGCTATCATATGAATATTACTGTAGGTTATTTTGTTCTATTAACAATTGGACTCACAGATTTAAAGGTTTTTTTTCTAAGCCATGAGACCGTCCAAGGTAGCTCAGTTGGTAGAGCGCTCGCTCCTTGATGGGGAGGTCGTGAGTTTGAATCTCGGCCGCGACTGACTAAAGTCGATAAAAAATTTGTAACAACTGTTCCTTCGCCACGCGCTCGGTACTTTGAAGTGAAAGTTGCGGGTCCTTTGGATGATACCTTAAAAACCGAGGCCCCGAGTCAGCGGCAGGTATTGGCACAATAAAGATCCCTCACTGCTCAATTGCCTGAGTGCCGAGTAAAGGTCAAAATTTGAAGCCCTTTACCGGCATACGGTGACGTCTCCATATCAGTAAAAAATTCTCGAGAGGGAGGTTAACAATATACAATCAATCAATCTAAGCCATGAGATGTAAGGAATCACAAGTATAGACATATTTGCTCACATGATCATTATAGCGACCATGTATTTACAAAATGTTAAGGGGGTTGTTGAAATACCTTTATGTTCAATTAATGTGTAAGTGGCTTGATTATGTTTAAAAATGATTGTACTTCGCGTATACTCTTGAAAAGCAAATATAATAAGATACATAAACACAACTTTCATGTGATAGCGTAATATAAGTACAAACATTTAAAAAGTTGACGAGGGAAACCTTGTCATCTCATTTAACGTACAGTTTATTTGATTATTGACCTTTGTCGACTTTAGTTAGTAGAGCATCCAACTATGAAGTAGATGTGACAGACTCTGTGATGTCTTCACTTTATCAATTGATGATTTAATTACTTTCCCTACGTTTATATATCAGATACAGTGACTTTTATTACAAACTGCAATGAAAACCAATATAAAATAAAAGGTTTTAAGACAGCTTCTTCTGATTCTTTACCTTTACAAAGCTGAATACTTACATGTACACTTTTTATCTGTCCATCCAGGTCATGTACAACGTAATACTTTATATGATACATTGTATGAAGAAAGAAGTTTTCACAGACTGAAAGATTAGAAATATTAGATTTCCTCAGTGTTATTTAAGATATAACACAACATTCACTTTATTAAGAATACATATATAGCAAAAGAAGCTTCCTGATATCAGATGTCAAATAAAAAAAGTGTGTTTTGAAAACAGGAAAAATATCAAGCTTACAATTATATAATTATTAATTTTCAATCAAATCAAATTGCAAATACACGTTTATAGGTCACCTATTGCTATCTGTTGTCGTCCGTCGTCGTCCGTCGTTCGTCGTTCGTCGTCAATCGGTCGTAAACTTTTGAACATTTTTACAAGACAATCAAACAGAATATGAAACAGATGTTTTATTTGAATTAAATATTAGTTTTCCGAAAGTCAGAACACAACAGATAATAATAGAGTATTTATAACTCGTGTATGTAATAGGAATTGTTTTTTGTGCATATTGTTAGGACAGGAATCGAAGTCTTCGAATTCGATTAATTCCTCCGATGACTTTATTTATCATTCCCATTGTATGCCACTCCTTTCTACTCAGGTTTGGTGTTTTCATTCGCTGTATAAACTGTATAAACAGGCTGTTGACCTCCAACTTGATACTGCATTGTAGCTGTAGATGAGAAATAATATTTCTAACGTTGAAAATGAATTATATTCTTTGTTCCAGAATTTTACATTACATAATTTTAGAGGTAGATAGAGTAACTACTTTAGTACATGTTTCTTGTTTTATTAAAATAATGTATACATTTTTGCATGTAACTCTCAGTTCATGTTATTGAAATTTTCCAATAAATAAATATTTTAAGAACTTACTATTGTTGTATGCGACCGTTGCGTTTCATGGACGACTGGTATAAACAACTTGACCAGATCTTCTAAATAGCTTAACACAAACGCAAGCTACTACTACACCAATAGCAACCAATATTGCCGGGCCAGCTAAACCACCGACGACTATGATAATGGCCACAGTATTCCTTTAAACGACGTAAATAATAAATTATTATCAAAGATCCAAAATTATAATTATGTTTATATAAGTTGAAAACAAAGAATTGTAAGAAATACACTTACCCTCTGTCTGATTCAACATAGTCACAGGATTTGAGTTCATGGTTACAGTAACCACTACAATTAACATGTACGTAGTGTTCACCGGTCTTCAAATCTCCATTCTCATCCAAATAATCTCCATCTTTCAAAAATCTGCATCTTGCTGAAACGCCTAGTAATAAAGCTGAAAAAAGAAAATAAAATTTTCGATGACCATTTAATACATTTGACATATTTTTACGTGCGCTAGTAAATGTCACTGATCGGTATATTGACATGTGGTGAAAGATGCCATTATAGGACAAACATAGGACATACAAAGATTTGTTTTCATATACATGTACATATCAAATATCTTTACGATTGTATAATAACATGGCTATTTAATCAGTATGTATAATTATGTACATTAAAGAGATGTTTTTATGCTAAATTTATTAATAAACATGTGCAATTGCAAGGCCTCTTTTCGTCTTTTGTCATTAACTGCTTAACATCCATTTGTAGTATTGTCGATTTCAAACTATTGCCACTGGCGGATTTAGAGGAATAGCGGGTTATTTTTGCTGGGTGCTAATTTAAGCTTCTTAATGTTCATCTGCAACGAGCTGAAACGCTGTGTCCGATAAAATAAATTATCCCATGTTTAACCCTTTATCCCTTAGATATGACCCATTAGATAACTTTTTCATATCCCACACTTCAGTGCAGTTATGACGCCACAATCGTTTTTGCGTTAGCGTGATGAAGTAAAATAAAGTGGAGTACTACATAAAACAGTGTAAAACATCGGTTGTGAAGCATTAAACATGGGATAAAAAGAATCTCCCATGATTTGTAGTTGGATATGATATTTATCCAACTGGTTGTGTGTTTTTATCCCCTCGCCAATGCTTGGGGATAAAAATCACAAAACTCGTTGGATAAATATCATATCCAACTACAAATCATGGGAGATCCTATTTTTATGTCAAAATTATTGGCATACGTTTAGAAGGCAAATTGCCAAATTTTACACCCGCCAAGCAAAGTCGATATACGTTATATTATTATAGTTGTGATAAGGTCATTCTTTGTGTTTAACATACTTGGTCATTCTTTTTGTATTACCATACTTGCCCTCTTGAATTTTTAGCTTTTAGTCGATTTTGAAAAAAAAAATTCTTTCCATTCTTAAACCTGGTTCATGAGACTTTATACTTTTTTTGTATTCATTACACTTCGATCTTTCTAGGAAATGAATATTTATGACCTGATGACCTTGACGTTTGAGTTTGACCAATGTTAAACAATTATCCTTGGGTATAACTTTAGAACATTTCCATGTGTCAATGCCTCTTTTTGAATGACAATAAATTTTACATTTTGACTTTGACTTTTGAATATGACCTACTTTTGACAAACTTAAACATTTAACTTTTTCATGGATGGTGCTGGGGTTTTAATACTTTATATGTATATTTCTTATGACTTTTTTTTTTGATAAATTTAACTTCATCTCAAAGCTGTCATAGAGGGGCAAGAGTGTTTTACAAACACTTCTTGTTCTATCATGTATCTGCTGCTCGACTATGATACAGTCAAATCTGCCTTTATCTTGTCGAACAAGTTCTAAATGTTTCATATACATGTATCAATAGCAAAGTTGACTTTTCCATGACATATGTAAGAAACAAGATCTATCATTTAGAGTTTCATTGAGAAATCAAATGAAGTTGGTCACTTAATTGATCAAATTCATGAACACGTGATCATGCAGTTCGCTATAGTAGATTTGATAAATACCGACTTCATGTTATATCCCCATTTTGAGTTTATACCACCCCCACCCTGCTCGAAAAGCGGGAGTGAATAAAGTAATCGGTATGTCTGTCCGTCCATCTATTACGCTTTGGGGTACCAATCTCTTATCCGCAACTTCTCTCATACCATTAATTGAAATTTAATGAAACCTCCACAGAATCTTTATTACATATTCTCATTTTGCACCTCCTATTTTACTTTTTGATCCGACACATACTTTGGGTTTACCATTGCAAAACATGGACACTGCCATTTTATTCATATGTGAAGCGGGGCATATCATTTAGTGTACTCATTGCTTACAGTACCTCTAGTTTAATTTTAAAATTAAAAAAAACTTTACATGTATATATCAATTATTAATTTATTAGTAATTCTCTATAAAAAATCAAAATTTTAAAAGGGTTTGGACATGACATGTTTATGATTTAGCTGAATTTCAAACCATTTACTACATTTGGCATATTTTTCATAAATATGACGTTAAATTATACAATTTCGATTTGTTTGCCATGGTAACAAGGATTTTATATTTAGAACCCTCCGATTAAGCAAAATTTTCTCTGTTTTAAATTAAACTGGAGGTACTGTAAGTAATGAGCTCACTAAATGATACGCCCCAGTTTACAAAGTCGAATTTTCCTTTGCAACAGAGAAAATGACGATGTCGAAGCGGAAAAGTAAACATTACAAAATTTTTAATGATTTGCGCATTTAATTCAGAATCAAAATATAGCGTTTCTTTGAAGCGTGTAATCAATTCGCAATAGTAAATATACAGAAATTAACTATCTGAACTATTACAAATAAAACAAAATTCAGAAAAATATACAATTTTCGTCAAATTAATTGCAAACACTATAACATTGCCAGTTATTTTGGCGAAGATGCCATTTCAATAAAGTAAAGACCAACGTTCTGAATCACAGAGTTGCAATTAAAATTAAACCTGTCCTAATATCATCTTTGCAAAGTAATTTTTATCCTAAAGTCGTAAATTGTGAATAGAATTTCTAAATCTAGATTTTTGTGAATGGTAATTGTTTTTTTTTCTAATATTTGACCGGAATTTTACAAATTTATGTAATTTTCACAGCTTTGGACTTTTCTTCAATACTTTTTACATCTAAAAGTAAATCGCAAAAGTTATCGTAGTTTTCCCGTTGGAAAGGATATACTGTAGATAGGCGCACCGAAACGTAACATTCATTTATCAAAATTAATGGTAATAGTTCCTAAAATTACACAAAAGATACTGACCTCGTTTGCTTCTCTGCTTCATATCCGCCATTTTTTCGGTTGCAAATGAAATACTCTTTTGGCTGGACCCCTTGAAGTGCAGATTTTATTGTCTGTCTTCTTGTTTACATTTTTCAATGCCTAAGAGCTCCAACGAGGAAAAAAAAAACTCGGATACATTAATTGATTGTCTGTTGATTAACGTCCCTCTCGAGAATTTTTTACTTATATGGAGAATATCAAATTTAGACCTATTAGTACTCGGCACTAAGGGCCATTGCGCAGTTATGGCTCTGAATCGTACCAACGCCTACCGAGACATGGACTTAAGTTTTAAGGTCATTTCCGAAAAATCCTGGCCCCAGGGTCATGAAACGGACTTAGACCTAAGTCATTTTTTCAATTGACTGTTTAATTTTTATCAATTACTGAATTGATCTCAAAATTAGCAAATTACAGCACATTTGTGTATCAATACTGAAATTTATTTATTTTGATCTGCTTGAACATCCACAACATTTAAGCATAACATGAAGAATTTGACTTAAGCTTAAGATGCTTCATAGTCCTGGGGCCTGGACTTTCACCACTAATGCCGAATGTCTAGCGATGGATCAGTCACTATATGTACCTATGTTTACGCCTAAGGCTTAATTTCGACGCGGCGCCGCGAACAAGAATTAATCGAACCCGGGCCTCCCGATCACGAAGCGAACGCTCAACCGCTAGGTTTAGACCAATTTTATGGTGAAACAAAATGTTATTTTTTTCATTTACCCATGAATGTTTTAAATAATATTTGTAAAAAAAATGTGAATCTTAATATCCCTAATAGAATTTTCATATCACTTGGCAATGTCTTTATGTAAGTCGGACATGGGTAGTAACGAGGACTAATTATTCACTTATAAAGCATTAGAAAATTAAAAAAAATGTAAAACCTTTATGACATATACTGTTTTTTACAAAGTTTTTATTGTCATGAAGCATAAAAACAGCTTTGTCTTGTCAATTTTTCATGATATAATTGATAAAAAGCAATGTCGACTATTATTCACACCATCTAGCCCCGTTCCCATGGCAACAAGGTAAACTACTAGGCTTTCTTTCATATGCTCATTTTTTTCCATTCATTGAAGTTTCAGTGAGAAAAAAAATAATTAGCTTAATCCAAGACACCACATGGTCAATCCATTTTTTATTTAGGTAAAATTAAAATTAATAACAGCATTAAAAAAAATCCAAAAAATTAAAAACAAGTAAAGGTATTTTACAAACGTCTATCACAACATATATCTGAATCTGGCTTCCTTTTTTTGCCTTACAACATAGGTATGTAAATATATTTAGGCTTTAATCGTTTCCTTGAGATATAAATTGACCTCTTTCACTTGATAAAAAAAAACCCTGCAACTTTGACAATTGAGAGATGTAAACTCATACTTACAAAGAAAGGGGTGTGTTTTATTCGATTTTCAGTAAGTGAGAAGAAATACGGGAATAACATTGTCTCATTCCGATGCTAGTATATTATTTTATCTAGGTCAAAACCAATAATTATTAAACAATGATTGTATCACCTCGTAGTTTTATTTATAATTTTATCTTAACAAATAATAGATCAACTGACACTTACCTGAAAATTTAAAGAAAACAATTACTCTCATAGCGTGTTTCAAAATGTGTCAGTGTTGAGATTTATCGATCGTTTTTATTTTACGTGTAGAGTGCCTTATAAACACACAAACTTGTCATATGTATATTTCGTAGAGCAAATACTCAGTAAAGATTTTTTTTTCATTCTTTTATCTCTGATATATGTTATTTATCAATATATCATGAATTGGGTCTTGTGATGCATTTTCTTTGTATGTTTCATATAATGCTTAATTCACAAGGTCACCAGTATTCATTTGTCGATCCTTTATATAAATGTTGAATGATATATAAATGTCATCGACGTCTATATACTATGAAATCACTATTTTTGTTTGGAAAGGGGGGGGGGGTAATTTTTGTTGTTTTCAAGGTATGGAGAGAGACAGGAATTCACGAGGACCATGAAATGTTAAATTTAATATGCATCATTTATCAATACTTCTTTAACCTCGAAATCAAATCCCCACATAAAATATTTTTTTCTCAAACCTTAAAAAATTTGCTTTCACGAAAATATGTGATTTTACACTATTTAAACATTGATACACACAACAAAGAAGTAAGAGTAAAACAGGGAACATTTAAAATAAACATCAGGACAGTAAGAGTGTCTATTCAAAGATTGATGAAGAAGTTTGTCACGAACCAAAAAAAATGAAGCAAATCATTTTACTGAATGTTTAAAAATATATAATGAAAATAATATAAATATTGCAGCTTCAATTATAAGCAAACTCCCAAAAACTAGAAATGTTTTGTGTGGATAGTGAATGGTTTAAATTTTTTTTTTCCAAACATGATAATCTTTTTATTCTGAGAACAGTCAATGAAGGAATGAAAGTGTGTTTGAAACATATGAAGATAACGAAGGGTATTCAACATTAAAAGTCCATAACGCAATATAAAATAGGAGCAGAGCAAAAACGAACCTGCAAAACATCAGAGCTGGGATCAGGAGAGCTATTAAGGAGTGAGCATCCCTAGCTTATCGATCTTACCAACCGTATACTCCTTGTCATGCTTTGGAAATTACAGGGGAAGAATCCGAAGTCACTGGGCACATTTAAGGATCGAACCATAGATGATTATCGCTATATATTCACAAAATACAAAATTTCAGAGAACCTAAAAGACCTTTCAACATAAGCTGCAACCTATTTTGAAAAACTAGTTTTTCCGAATGTCAAACTGCATAAACAATAAATAATTTTAAATAGAGTATAAAAACTTGAGTGTGACAGGTGATTAATCGTTTGCATATTTTTAGGACAAGAAGTCTTCGATAAATTTGATCATTTGATGTCACTTCTTTTAATGGGATTTAGTGGTATTTTCATTCGTTGTAGAAACTGTATAAACAAGCTGTTGAACTCCGACTGAATACTGCGTTGTAGCTGTAGAATAGGAAAAAAGTATCTGTTTTAACGTCCTTTTTAAACAATGGTCACTCAAAATGTATAGAAAAACATGCACCACGTTTACAGTATATGCTTTAGTGTCTTTTTAAAGATATATACATTACCGCATGTAAACCTCATTTTATGTAAGATAAAACGTTTCAAATAAATATTTTTTTAAGGAACGTACTATTGTTGTATGCGACCGTTGTGTTTCCAGGACGACTGGCATAAATAACTTGACCAGGACTTCTACGTTGCCTAGCACAAACACAGGCTACCACTACACAAATAGTAACCAGTATTGCCAGGCCAGCTAAAGCACCGACGACTGCACCAGTAATGGTTCCGACACTCCTGAAAACGACGTAAATAAGAAATTATCATCAAAGGTCCAAAAACTCACGTTATATTAGTTGAATACAGAGAATTGTAATAAGAAATACACTTACACGCTGCTTGAAACGTGGTAAACATAGTCGCAGGAATTGCTTACATGGTTACAGTAGCCGCTGCAGTAAACATAGGTGTAGTGTATACCTTTCTTCCACATTCCATCATCGTCATCGTAATAATATCCATATTCCTGAAATCTACATCTTCCTGAAACGCCTAATAATACAGCTAAAACAAGAAATAAAATTTTCAATATTTTGACATAATTTTACATGCGCTAGTAAGTGTCATATATAATTGCAGGTGGGGAAACATGTAATTTATGCTATTAAAGGACTTATATTTTTTTTACAAGTACAGTGTCCATTATTAATGTTTTAAAGATTGTACGATAACATAATATTAGTTACACAGTCAGTTAGTGACCTAATACGGATTCATACAGGGTGTGAAATGGAAATCCGTATTGGACTCGGCTTCGCCTCGCCCAATACGGATTTCCATTCCACACCCTGTATGAATCCGTATTAGGTCACTAACTGACTGTGTAACGAATTTATCCCGCTGAAGACCTTTTTCAATGTAAAAAAAATAGTTGTGCATATTATGAAAATATAAGCTTTAATCCAATAACATTCAGAATAAAATATCGTTACGGTAACAAGAAATTAAACTAAACTACTTACGTAAACCGTTTCGTTGGCGCCATTTTTATTTACAATAACAACGCTTCGAACGGAATCGCCTGCCCGATTTTCATATTACGCCTCGACGAAGACGTAATATGGAAACGGAGACGTAATACGGAAAATTTCAGGGCGTTATGTGATTAGAATTTATCCAATCAGTAATCAACAAATTTGTCTGAAGCGGGATAACTATTCATACAATATGTATAATTATGTACAATTTAAAGTTACATTTCAGCTAAATTTAATTATAAGCATGAATAGGACATCTTTTTGTCTTGTGTCATCAGCTGTTTAACAACCATTTGTAGAATTGTCGATTTCAAACCATTGCGATTCATTTCAGTAATTAATTGTAAACAATATTTATCTTCTCTGATTTGGGTGTGCTTTTTTTTTTACTGACAATGCCAATATCATAACCAATCTGAATTTGAAGTGTGTCAAGTGTCAAACTAGTTTAACATGTTTTTTTTTTTTTTTTTTTTTTTTTTAAGATTTGATTTTCTTAATTAAATAAAAGGATAGTACAGTATGAAAAGGTAAATTATAGGACAATACACTTCTTTCAAGAGTTGAATATTTGATTGTTTGTTGTGGTTATCAACATGCTTGACCTTCAAGATGTCTTTCCATTTTTTACCTTTTTCTTTTTTTAAATGCCAACAATTTTTACCTTTTGACTTTGACCCTGAATTTTGATCTATTTTTCACAAGTGAAACCTTTTACTTTTAAATGGATGGTGCTAAATTTCTCATCCTTCATATATTATATCGTATATTGCATATAACTTACATTTGATAAACTTAAACTTAACTTTAGCTGAAATCTGTCATACAGGGACAACTGTTTTACAATCAGTTTGCTTTTATCCTGATTAACGTTGTCGTATATCAATCACAAAGTTAAAGTTATAATGATATATTCAAGAAATAAGACATCTCTTGAAGAGTTTCATTGGGATATGACATAAAAATGGTCACTTGACCAAATTCTTGAACAACGAAGGGCGTTATAGTAGATTTGATCACTATATCGACTTCATGTCTTATCCCAATGAAAGATCATTGTTATTTTCTTAACCACCCCCACCCCCCCCACCCCCATTTTATGTTTTAAAATTACAAAATGAAAATAAAGTGTATGTATAAGTCAATTAATTATTTAATATTCAACAAGAGAACCCCCCTACAAATGAAAACAAATAAAGTATTTCGCAAACGCGTATCACCACATATATATGAACTTAGAGCCTACTTCCTTTTTATTTGCGTAACAACATTGGTATGTGAATATATCTCATGCGTTTCTGTAAGATAGAAGTTGACCTCTTTCACTTGAAAAATACCTCTGCAACTTTGCCAATTAAGGAATGTAAATTGTTACCGACAGATCGAGAGAGAGGTGTTTTATTTTACTGTCAAGAAGTTAGAAGAAATAGTTTACGTAAATTATATTACCTCATTCCAATGCTAGTGTATTACTTTATCTAGGTCAAACCCCAATATAACAAGGATTATATAACCTAGTATAGTTTTATAATTATATCCTAAGAAATGTTAAATCAACTGAAACTTACCTGAAAATATAAACAAACAAATTACTCTCATAGCGTGCTGCAAAAAATGTGTCAGTGATGAGGTTTATCGATTTTAACTGTGTAGTACCTTATCTTGAATACAAAAAAACAAATTTATTACGTAGATAAAAAACTCAGTAAAGATGTTACCTGGTATTTTCATTCTTGTATCTCTGAGATATATTTATTAATATATCATGAGTTGAGTCTAAAGTTTGAATTGTGTTTAATTTTTTTTTGCATGTCCCAAATAATGCATATTTTACTAGGTTATCATTATGTATTTGTCGATCCCTTACATGTTTAATGAAACATGTTAATATCAGCGAGGTCTATTTAAACATTGATACACACAACAAAGAAGTTAGACTAAAACAGGGAACATTAAAAATAAACATCAGGACAGTAGGAGTGTCTATTTAAAAATTGATGACGAAGTTTGTCACGAACCAATATATGTTATGCTTACAAATATGCATGCGCTTGTCTGGTTATCACAGCGGACATTCTCTAATATGTGTTTTTTTGAAATTACAGGTAAGATCCCCCATTGCAGCAGAAGTGACTTACTGCATGCATGGATAAACTCAACATCTGATTTAACAGCCTCTTACCTTGTGTCCACTCACTCCTCCATGGCATTTGATCCCAGCTCTGATGTTTTGGATGTCAATGTTTGCTCTGCTCCTTTTTTTTTTGTTTTACGGAATGCTGAGCCTTCAGGAATATTGTTCGTTATCTCAATATGTTTCATTCTAGGATTTTAATCATTAGTGGTTATCAAAATAGTTTTTTTTTTGTTTTATCATTTTGTTCTTTCTACACAAAATAAAGTAAGTCTGTAAAGTTCCAAATATCTCCTACACTACTGGAGGAACTTGAATGTAAGGTTAAGCTAGGCATTCACTAGATATTTTGTACGGAGTTAAATTGCATCTAGCGTTGCAAATTGGAATACTTAATACTTTTTGGATCAAAAAAGAATAAGAAAAAATGAGAATGAATTAGAATGAAGGGTATAAATTAAAAAATATCTTTCTGCATGGTTATAATTTTTAATCATTTTATCTATTTATATTCTTTAAAATACCCATTTAGTTTTCTCAATCAGGCTGAATATTTACCTTGAATATTTTCCACTGAAATGGTTTTAATAAAGGAAGATCTTAATTAACTGTAATTGTGGTAACGATATAACTAGAGAGAATAATAGGAGACTATATGCTTTTACCAAACAAGATTTATGATTTTCAAATAAACCCTCCAACCAGGAGAATAGAACTGTGTTCTTTTAACCAATATTCAACAACATATCCCGCGTTCTTCTTTTAATTCATGGGATTAAATCAAATGAGATTTCTATGTTTTTGAGCGAACTAATTAGCAGTAATTATCTCAAGTACATCATTAAAGTTCCAGCTCAGATATCCCGTTCAACTTTAGAAATCAATAAAGGAAATACGTTTCTCTGAGATTAAATAGTTCTGCAAGGTATCAAAAATCTGCCCATTTAAACGGTCGTAGACGAGATGAGCTATTACTATGAATATTTTAGCACTCTACTTTAAGACCAAGCATCTATTTCTATCAAGAACTTTTGAGCTTTCATTTCAAATGCAAATATTATAAAGAAGATGAAATACCAAAGTTATCATATGTATATTTTCCTAACTGTGTATTATTGCAATGTTCACTACTATCAACGACATTTTAGTCTAAAGGCACATGGTTCATTGTCAGACAACTTCAAAGTTTTGTTTTCACCAGAAGGAACCTCATTCTCAACTGTCATCAACAAATGTGCCGGATTTTGTAGCGGTGACCGACGCTGCATTGGGATGGAGTTATGTACAGTTAGAGAAGACTTGTATAGATGCAGAGTTTGCTGTGAGTGGTTACGATTAACAGAAACCCCATATATGTATAATAATTCACAGGAATGTAAATACATGGAGATGGTATGTGTATTGTATATTTATAAACTCAAATATTTTGAGAATTGGGCAAAACATAATACTCTAGTACTCAAAAATTGTATATGAATTGAAAAAAAAATAGTCGAATCACAACTTAATTCAAATATGGAATATTCGACAAAATTTTGACATACTTTAGTTAGTTATACATATAATATTTCCATAATTATCTCTTATTTCTTGTTAAGCAAGGAACATTTGAATCATCGATTATTACATCTACACTGTAGCATGCTGATACAATGCGTGGTGTTTTCAATGTAAAATATTCCTTTGATGCATGCGTTGTTGTTTCGATTTTTTAATCATCATTTTTATCTCTACCGGGCCCGTTTTACAAAAGGACTTACGACTTAGGACCAAATTTAATTCTTCATCTAACTTTTTATCTAAAATCATATCGAAAATTATTTTAAACTTTTCCAAAGGAATATATGGTAAGATATTTTTACACAAACAATTTCAAAGAGAATTGTTAATTTTGCAAAATTTTACAATCATCTGAAGTTTTTGGTCTTTGTCGTAAGTTCTTTTGTAAAACGGGCCCCTGACCTTTAACGAAACATTTGGTTTATTGGATATGCCTTCATTTTTTCAGACAGATGACATATCTTTTAACTGTAAGAACAATTAAAATTTTATAAAGGATTAGGTAGAAATAAAAACAAAAGCTATATAAGAAAAAATACAATTGACTACATTTTCGTTTGAACTGTAATTTTTGGCTCTGTTTACACGGATAGATAGATTCAAATTCAAAATGGAATACTCAGTATACCAACACAATATTAAAACATTAATACAGGAACAATAAATTTTATTATTCCAAGGTTTCAATACATGTTTCACCGATAAACAAAGGAACTGAAGGACAAAGTGAAGCTTTTATATGTTCAGTTTATTGAAGGCAAGAGACATACATCTCATAGACAACATTAACAATCACATGTTATGAACAGTTCACAAATAAAGAAAAACTGATTTGACCTCTGAGCTATAATTTCTCTTATTTGGTAAAACTCTTTTCATGATATTTGTAAAAAAAAAAGATTAATAATGTAAAATGGGTGCGTTGCAAACTTTTGCACAAAGAAAACTCTTGTTAAATGTTTTTTTACAGTTGCTGTTAACAAGCCAGCGACTATGATTTCTGTGTTCAAACCTGACTATCAGTTCGCCTCTAACGCGGTTGACAACATCACTGTATGTCCAACAGGGCTAACTACTGCACATACCCGCCAAGAAATTAACCCTTGGATGGAAATAGATCTGCAAAGCATTTTTGACGTTGTGAAAGTTCTAATTTTCAACAGACAGGATCAAAGCGGTGAATTTCTTAATTCTAATTAACCGATTAACCGATTTCAGAAAAAAATACGTCTTATAAACACGATTTTATTTTTGTAAAAGATATGTGAAATAGCTTTTTGCATGCTTTCTACGAAGGACCAATCTATGCCGAAATCTTCCCGAGTCGCAAAAAAATTGAATATCTGCGTGGATTTAAAAATGACAAATTTTGAATTAAAATTGATGCAAATAATTATAGTTGATTTACAGGATATTTTATGAAGATGGATTGACATCTTAAAATTAAATAAAATTTTTATTTTCGGCATTCTGAAACTGAATTAGGTTGAGTTCTTTCTATTTTTATCTATTTTTTTTTATTTCCATCACATTTTATGCTTTACTAATATGAAAAAAATATTTTTGTATCTTTTTCGATTCAAGATCCTGTATTTACAATGCTGGACTCACATAATTGCAGGCTAAGGTTTATGCATTTTCTGTACAGGGGATAGACTGCACGATCTGTCAATAAATGTTGTTGAAAATGGAAAAGAAAATGGATGTGGTTATTTTACGGGACCTGGGGTGACAGGTGGCCTTCTTCTTCTGTTCTGTACTTCCGGTTCCAGGGGAAGCCGCGTTAGACTCGTGATTCATAGCCGGCCAGGGAAAACCGATATCTTAAATGTCTGTGAAATACAGATCTTTGTAGTTCAGTAACATTGAATGTGTACTACCTGTGCAAGAAAAAAACTGCTAAATGTTTAAAATTTTCAACTATATGTACTTGTAGAAAATGAAATAAATGTATCGCTAATTGAATCGTTTTCTCACACATTATATGACTTTTTATAAGTTCTCAGACCGTATAAAATAAAAACTTACACCGTCTCCTGTCCGGAGAGAATATATCTACACAAACCGAAACCAAAGAACCCTAAAACAATGTGAATTATGTCAATCATAGCATGATTTAACATATTTCAGAATTTCTATCACCTTTTACTTGAAAATAATTTATAGAATAGACTAATAAAATCAGAAGAACAGTTTTTTTAAAGAGAAATTAATGAATTGGTGGGAACATTTCTGATACCATTTGTGTAATACAATGTTGGTCAGCTATCAAAATTCTCACAGAAGACGATTTGTAAATAAGAGATGTCGATTGCCTGGTGCAGTGGTACAAGTGTTTGCTCTTGTGTCAGAGTATGTAAGAGTAAAGGAGTAATTCTTATCTTCCTTTCAAATTGGTTTAAACCGTATAAATCAATGTACCTAAGTGTCCAGTATAGGTCTAGAATTGCAGCTCACAACTGACAAGAGGTCGCTCAATATGAGCGAAAAAAACTCAAAGGAACCTAAAAACAAAACATTTATTTATATTTTCATTTGCCTCACAATGTTCAGGTTGAACTTTTCCTTTGATTTTGTACTTGATCTGTGATCAGAGGATCATGGGATCGAATCTCTCCGTGACAGATTAAGTAGATAAGAACTTCGTTCAATTCTAAATTAGTAAAGGAAGAAAGATTCCAAAACACAGAAAACAAACAATTTAGAAATTAGGTCAACAGAATATTTTTCAACTTATATCAATATAATAAATCAATTGCTTTTTCTTTCATGAATTCAAATGGCTAGATAAGGACCCAATACTTCATGTCGTGACCTGAAATCATCTGGAATATCGCCTCTTGGAGGGACGGGTCTCGGGCTCTTGTTCTTATTTCAATATACTGACCACATAAGAAGTTATTTATTCAATATTAAATCCATGAATATGATGGGAAATCGCCATGTTCTACTTATTTGTTAATAATTTTAAGAAGTGCGTTTTCTACGAGGTACCTATTAAAAGGATGCCGTTTTTTTTTTCTTCTGTACTAGGTTCTAGGAGAAAATATCCAATGCATGGTTCATTACAGGGATGTCAACGGATGTTCGAGTACTCTACTACCGTTTGATCACACTAACTATCGACTAAACTTTCTTTGTAGGTTATTCTTTAAAAATTTATGACTTCATATAAATGTAAATTCGGCCGGTTAATAATTGGATCCTCGTACTTTATTTCAAAGCGCATCAATGTTCTCTTGAATAAAACTCATTAAGGTAACGCTACAACGGTCTTAGTTAGTTGATCAAAGGATATAATCTGCGTGTCGATTTTTCGGTCATGCAGCAAACATGCCTTCAATATCTAAAGTTGGGTACACTTCTTTAAAAACGGTGAAAAAAATTGAAATGTACGCAATGTGAAAATGAAGTTTTAATTCTGCGGTGGAACAAAAATAAAACTACCTTAACATATCCGTCAAACATTTCACAAAATTTTCCGATGATACTTGCGAAAAAAATTTCCGCAAAGTACAGAGCAGAAAAATGTTTTTATTACAAACCTAGTTGTTTAAGATTAGGTGGCTTTCAAGAACGTTTTTGCTAAAATGTCAAATTAATTATACCGTTGCTCTGAAAAATGCACACTGATCCCTAATTTTCTTTGCAATTTTGAATTTTGCCATATAAAAACTCATCCTTGACAAATTATCCTTGATATAACTAATTTCACGAGTGAAGTACTTTAAAATTCCAGCTCAGATATTCCATTTAGCTCCAGAATTTGATGAAGAATGTTTTTTTCTCAGATCAAGTAGCGTTACGAGGCAATTACGAGGGCTGTTAACTAAATAATGTCATAGGTGCACGGAAAGGAAAAAAACCTTTTTCAATGATTTAGTCTTAATAATTTCACTTGAATATTCTCTTTTAATTAAAACACATGTCCATAGCATTTTTATCCATTTTCTAATTGATTTTAAATATATTTTTTGATTTTTTTTAGTATGGCCCTTTGTATACTGAAATATGGCAGATCCTGAAATTTCCTGGACTTGTTTCTTCTTTCTTAAAGATGTTATTTTCAATAGTGGAAAATGAAACAAGTCAAAGGGTGACAGATCTGGCGAATATTGTTGTGATAAAAAAAACACTTTCTGTTAATCCCCAAAACTCCTTTAATCTTCAGGGCGTTCGGGTTTAAAGAAATTTGATGTTGCGGATTCCTGATTCTTATTCCTTCCTCTCATAAAATTTTGATTTTTTTGTCAAAAAATTTTACCTGATAGACTACTCCAGAAAATTGACTGACTCATGAAATATGAATTTCAACAAGAAGACCATAAAAATTTAAGGAAATGGCATATAAAACTGTCGTTGTACTTCTGCAATTCTCTCTTTTCAATTCACACCTTTGCTGTTGTTGTCAAGTGCATCTTATTGTTATTTATTTGTTTTGAAGATTTACAGCAATGGATTCAAGTTTCATTATCTGTTTAAATTTCAGACAAAATTGGATAACTACAATTTCTGATTAAAAAAGATAATTGTTTAGATATTCTTACACGCTGTCGTTTTCACTCATTTTTCAAAACACCGGGTGACCATTGCGTTCTAAGCATTTTATTCAATTTCTGACTATTTTCAGAACATATTTTTGAGATTGGCCCTTAATACTGGAATATGGCAGATCTTATGATTCCCTGAACTTGTTTCTTCTTTCTTAAAGATACTATTTTCAATAGTGGAAAATGAAACAAGTCAAAGGGTGACAGATCTGGCGAATATTTCTGTTGTGATAAAAGAAACACTTTCTATTTATCCCCCCAAAACATCCTTACGTTTACTCTTCAAGACGTGCGGGTTTAAAGAAATTTGATGTAGTGGATTCCTGATTCTTATTCCTTGCTCTCATAGGCATTTTGATTTTCGTCAAAAAGTTTGCTTTATAGACTCCTCAAGAAATTTAACTGCCTTCCAGAATATGCATTTCAACAACAAGACCAAAAGAATTTAAGGAAATGGCATATAAAACTGTCAATGTGCTTTTGCAATTCTTTGCTCTTCTCAGACCTCTGCTGTTGTTGTCAAGTGCATCTTATTAATTTTTAATTTGATTTGAAGATTTAAAGCAATGGATTCAAGTTTCATTATCTGTTTAAATTGCAGACAAACAACAATTCCTGATTTTAAAATTTTATTAAAGATATTCTTACACACTGTCGTTTTGACTCATTTTTCAAAACATAGGGTGACCATTGAGTTCTAAGCTTTTTTCTGTCCGCTGTTTCTTGAAACAGTTTTAACTACCCCCAAAATGATGCTTATCAAATATGTTAGGTGTCTTTGAGTTAATTAAACATCATCAGTGATAATTTAGTGAATTTTGGCAAACAGTTCATTGGTTGATGTAAGTCCTTGTCACCATTTTTGATGCCCATTATATGTACATGATTTTTGTTCACTAAAATCCACTTACTCATGTTTCTATAGAACAGACAGAGGTTTCTGTAAATTTCACATATTTCAGTGTATATTTCTTTGGGATTCTTGAAAAGTTTTACGACAGTTTTAATGAAGTGTTTAATTTACTCTAGTTTACTGATTCTTTACCATTCATTTTTAATGCAGTGTCTCGAATAGCCCTTGTTTTCTAGCTTTTCACAATGAAATTATGTGAGGGAAAGTGGTCACATAAGCTGTTGTCAATTCATTTAAAATTCAATCATGAGAGAAATTCAATTTAATGTCATATGATTTCTAAGTTGTATGTCATAGAGTTCAGGGCATTATTTATTGAACAGCCCTGCGCTACAATTTTATTATGAATATTTCAACACTTCAATTTAAAGGCCAGACATCTTAGATATGGAAGAACTCTCTAGCTATATAAGCTTAATTTCAAAAGCAAAAGCTATAGACTGCGATAATGAAGTACGGAAATTATCAGATGTATATTTTCCTGACTATACCGATTTGTTACTGCAATATTCATTACTATCAAGGACAATTTAATCTCAAAGCATATGGGTCACTGACAAAAAACTTCAAAGTTTGTTTTCAGCTGAAGGAACCACTTTATTATCCGCCATCAATAAATGTTCAAAATTTTGTAGCGGTGACCGACGCTGCATTGGTATAGAGTTATGTACACTAAGGAAAGACTTGTATAGATGCAGAGTTTGCTGTAAGTGGTTACGATTAACAGAAACGCCATATATGTATAGTAATTCACAGGAATGTAAATATATGGAGATGGTATGTATATTCAAATTTATATTTTCTCAAGATTAGTTTGCATAGAAATACGTTATACTACATGAAAAATATGCCAACGTACAAGTTTTTTTTGTGATTTACAAACCATCGATTCATATCAAACTGAAAACCTAACTTACATATACAATTTTCATGTCTTAAGCACGAAAGATTTGCTGAATGCATGAACTTACATGTAACTTCTAGTTGTCACGTATCGTTATATTATTATATGACTCTGTTTCCTCATTATGACGTCACTTTAAGGCGATAATTTTTTTCTTTGATTAATTTTATAAAGTATCTAATATAATTTGTTTATTCGGTATGTCTTCATTTTTCAGACTGATGGAAAATCTTTTAATGGTAAGAATTATCACTATTTTATAAAATCTCTGATAAGACAGTTTTTCTTTCCCTCAAGAACTTTTAACGATATCTTGTAGATAAATCTCTTATCTTTCTAAAAATATGAGGATAATTGAAGTATGCCATTTATTCTGCGAATGTTTTTAAAGCGGTATTTTTGACTGTGTTTTAAGTGTTATGCTTTTTAAAAAAGCATTAAAGCATTTAACTTTGGAAAAAAAAAACGTAAATATGTATAAAATGTTAAGCATTTTAGAAAAAAACAGACTTAATTGAAGTTTATACCTAAACTTTTAAATATGATAGGTATATAACACTTTCTCATACAAATGGTGCAATGAAAAGATATAGAAACATTAAGAAGGTAAACTTCAAATTGATCAGATAGAGATGGTCAGATAATCATATTCAACGTGTTTAATTATATAAATGTTCGGGGTATATCTAATTACTTGCCGAAATAAAATGAATGTCCTTTGTGCACTAAATAATTCAAGCAAAGCATATTAGACACTATCCTTTAACATTTCACAAATAGTCTTATGCTAACTCATTTAAAAGTACATCAAGGTATTGTCAAGTTCGGTGTCATCCTCGTCTCATACATGTATTTGTATTTTGAAATATGAATACAAGTTTATATATTAACTTTGCAATCTTAACTAATTTGAAAGAAATGGAAATTCATACTTTTAAAAAAAAAGCGGGACATTGAGCGGTATTGCAACCACTTTTGAAATACGACCACTACTGAAATTATTATTTCAATAGTGGTTGAGAGTGCATTTCAAAAACAAACATAGGTTGCAACCACTATTGAAAGACGACCAGTATTAAAATATTTATTTCAATAGTGTGTTGAGAGTGCATTTGAACAAAAAACATAGGCTGCAGCAATTATTGACAACTATTGAAATAATTATTTCAATAACGGTTGAGAGTCCATTTCAATATCAAACGAAGGTTGCAACTACTATTGAACTATTGTTTACATTTGAAATAAAGTTTTCAATAATATTGAAATAAGGATTTCAAAAGTGATTTAAATTATGATTTTGATAGTTGTTGATAATAGATACTAAAGCTACATTACAAGACTTATTAAAATAACTTCACTTTAAAAAAAAATGCAAGATTAATTGTTCTTTATGTTCTCTAATATCTTCAATTACGATTACTTGTAAATGACTATTTTAAAATGAGGTGAAAAAACGTTTTAAAACACCATACAGCCACATCTTAATCACTATTGAAAAAACACCTACCATTGTAATTAACGTAATACTACTTTCCCTCAAAATTTTGCTTTTTATTGTCTTGACGAGTAGACATTGCATTTTCTTTCCATATTTGTATTGTAGATAATTCCATGAAAATGAGCGACAATTTACTTTTATTCTAAATTCTTCTTATAAAAAATATCCATATTTTCATCGGAAAGTTTGCCCACAAAATTATCAATCTTTTTTTTTTCATTTAGTGTAGTCTAGATATTCTAATTTCTACAACTACAATCTTTTCCTTCTGCTTTTTTTGAGTGAAAAATGATAAATATAAATTTTGTTTATCTTTAAACTTGTGAACAGATTTTATGATATAATGTCAAATATATTATTTTGAACATGTATCTACTCTGAATAAGTACCAGTGACATGATTTGCGAATGCTGTTGTTAGTTATAATAACCTTACTGTAAAATTGAAATGTGAATTCACGTAAGTTTGCTCTGTCACTCAATTTAATTTGCATTTTTAAAATTTCTCAGAATCTTGCATTTAAATTTCTGGGCACAATCACGTGCACGATATCTTTAATACGCTATTAAACAATCCATTTGCATACGTACTATATTTTGTTCTATTTAGTGGCTCAAAACGATTTCTGTTCCAGAAACTTTTGTTGTCTTTGAAATATTTCCTTTGGTCTTTGGCCGTTTTCTTCCAAAAGATAAAATATATCACCGATATATTTAAACTGTAATACAGTAACAAAGTCTTTAATTAATTCTAGATCCCATGTGGTCAGGTTAATTACACTGAAATCGTTATTTTTAATTTTTGTTGGCTGATTTGATAATTCAAACTTAAAAAGAATAATTAAAACATGTTGCATTGTTTAATATTACTTTACAGTTGCTGTTTACAAGCCAGCGACTATGATTTCTGTGTTCAAACCTGACTATCAGTTCGCCTCTAACGCAGTTGACAACATTACTCTATGTCCAACAGGGCTTACTACTGCACATACCGACTGGGGAATTAACCCTTGGATGGAAATAGATCTGCAAGGCATTTTTGACGTTGTGAAAGTTCTAATTTTCAACAGGCAGGATCAACGAGGTGAATTTTGAAGACAAGTTAAATGATATGAGCATTTCGCTTGTTTTAAAGATACGCTTACATTTGTGTAAAAGATATGACTATGACTTTGTGGAGTTCCAGCATTTTTTATCCTTTAATCGTTTTATATAAGCTAAATATGACTGATGACGAAAAATTTATTAGTCGCCAAAATTCCATTATGAACGTGGATTTCAAACTGAAAATTTATGCAATTAATAGGTTGTTCAAAGCATATCTTTATGTATACATTTTTTATTTAAAAAATATTTTATTTTTCATATTCTGTTTGCATCAGTTAGAGTAATTTCTACCCAATCTTTTATAACATTTTATATTTTACTTATACAAAACATATATCTTTGTTTTTTTTTTTAAAGATTGTAAACTCATATCATTGTAATCTGTGACTTTTGCTTTGTTTTCTACAGGCTATAGACTGCACGACCTATTGATAAATGTTGTTGAAAATGGAAAAGAAAACGAATGCGGTTACTTTGAGGGACCTGGAGTGACAGGTGACCGCCTTTTTGTGTTCTGTGCTTCCGGTTCCAGGGGAAGCCGCATTAGATTCGTGATTCATAGTCGGCCAGGGCAAACTGATGTCCTAACTGTCTGTGAAATACAGATATTTGTAGATCAATGACATTTCGTGTGTACTGCTTGTAAAGAAAAAAAAATGAATGTTAAAAGATTTCAGTCATAATAACTATGGAATAATAAAATAGATAAGTGGCTGTCCAAATTGTATTCTTATACATTATATTAAGACTATAATTACATGCATATGTTCTCAGAATTTTCAAAATAAAAAAAATGCAGAGATGCATGCATCTAAAAGAGCTAAAACCCCGACACAATGTGAACCACATCAGAGGTGTACTGATTTATCACATCTTTAAAGAACAAGGTTCACTTTTGCCTTATTTGGCCCTGTGAATTTCTGAAAAACTGAAACTGCATAATTTTACTTCACATTGCATTAAATATCACTTAGATCTTTGGTGACTGCATATCTATCAAAAATGACGTCATTTTCTGGCTAGTCAATGTATTATGACGTCACAAAATTCGTCAATTTCCTCATATTCTGAAAAAGTCTACTAAAACGGCCAATTTTTTGCACTATTTTTTGATATTTAATAGAAAGCGCAACCTCTGATCTAAAATATGCAAATAGTAAATGACAGAACTGTTTCTGAGGATTATTTGACATGTTTTATTTTTTAGATCAGAGAGTGCGCTTATATAATTTTTCTTCACTGAAAGTACTCAATTATACCTGTTTACCTAAAAATTCAAGAACATTGCAATTTCATAAAGCCAGTTCTCCAAGACCTGAACTTTTAGAAGATTTTTTTTAAATAGGATATGAAAGCACCAAGTCTCTATTTTATTTTAATGCTTCAAATAGAAAATCAAGTGTTGATCAATTAATTGGTATATCTACAGGGCCATTTTATGCATAAAGTGAACCGACTTCTTTGTCATTTTTAACAAAAAAATCTACAGAATTAACCAATTCAATGCAGGACAATAGCATATAATACAGAAGTGTGTGCTTCTGATCCGATTGTGTCACAGAAGAAACATTTATCAAGCTCAAAAGAAATGTTAGATCAGGGTAAAGAAAGACCTCTAAAAATATGATTGAATCACGTGTCATGGAGGTGTACGTATCCCCAGTAAACCGGTCACAGGTGGCATGTGCTCTTAGACTTAATCGGGGCAATGAAATATAATAAATCCCAGACAATTCAGTGTGTTTACATTGGCCTAACTACTGGTAAATATTTGTATGAAAAAGTTTCTCTGTTTCGTCTTGATGATTTTTTTTCTATTTCTGCGTGTGAGTGACGAATTCATCGTGACACTAGAGATTTTGCAGAATGTTGATTTAAAACAAAATTGTTAAAATATTTTTTCATCAACTTGAATGTCAAAATTTTGCTTTATTTTAAAAAATAATGTCCCGTAAGTACAGTGTGCTTTTGTTTATAAACTCGAATAGGAGATAAAATTTAAACTCCCTATGGAGGTGATAACAGTTGTTACATGAATAAGGGAAGATGACAAAGAAAAGTTCAAATCTTGTTGATTAATCATTATGTTACCGTATATCAAGATAGTTTTCAGTAAAATATCCAAATATGAAACAGATTGATCAGATCCTGTGGTATCCTTTATTTCGATTTTAAAGGGATATAATGTATTTAATGAATTAACGTAGGGATGAATACTAGTATTGTTATATGATAAAACTTTGTCGATATACGAGGGGCATTTCAAAAGTCCTGAGAACTGTATAATAAAAAAAAATAACCGTTTTACGGAAATTATTGAGTTTGATATCATTGGAAAGATCAGAAAAATATACACATATTGTGACGTCACTTTATAATTTTTATGACGTAATAACTCCGAAAATGACGTCATACTTCCGCATGCTTACAATACTGGCCATAAAAATGACGTAACAAAAGACACAATTTCATCAACGTAAAATTTTAAAAACAACTTTTGCTCATTACTCTGGCGCAAGCTATCGGACGCAAATGTCAGTTGGTAGAATCTTTACACAGACTACAATCTATCATATGGTTGTCTATTTCGGAAATCTTCTTGTTCTGAAATGGTTTAAGCGATTGTCAAACATAGCATGTTTTTATCGAATCTTGCTGAAAATATTGCGTAAAACAGACCTAACTGTGAGAATAAGGCAAAGTTGGCAATCAAAGAAAAATAGACGATCATGTTACAAAATTTGATGGCATCAATTCGTCAGGTGTATTAACCAGATTTGTGGGATTATTGAAGGCTCAAGAGAAGTTAAGGTAAGTGTGCCCCATATTTTCTCGTAAAATCCAAAATGGCGCGGGCGCAGTTCTAACCTCACCGTACCTCTACATATTCGCAAAAATTAATTCATGAAAATTAAATAAGATTCTGCATGTCTGTGTAACTTATAAACCTTTTTTGGAATCAAAAGTTAAAACCAGTAGCGCGTTTTGGGGCGCCGAAGTTGAATTAATAAGAAAAAATACGCACAGAAACAAGTCAGGGGCAAGACTTTTGTACATTTTAATTGTAAACGGTAAGAGTACTGCTACTCAAAATATATTTGTTGAAAACTGCATTAATATAGTTCAGTTTTATACTGAAAATGCTTTATTTCATACAATGGAGAACTATATAAAAGACCGAAAATACTTTCGTATCATGTAATTTAAAATCTTGAATGAATGTCGATGATAGCATAAGCGGACATAATCCATGCTAGTAAATATATCAAACAATGAAATATAGAATTGTTGATGAGCAGTACCATAGTCCTACTCTACTTCTTTGCAAATAAAAATTTTCTTTGAAATATTTTTTTTCAAATAAGCCTTTGGCAGCACTTTTAAAATCGTGCCATGTGGATAAAAACGCGAATTTTCTGTATGCTAAACATTCTTTATTGTGACGTCATTTTAGGAGATCTTACGTCATGAAAATTATAAAGTGACGTCACAATATGTGTATGTTTTTCTGATCTTTCCAATGATATCAAACTCAATAATATCCGTAAAACGGTTAATTTTTTATTAAACAGTTCTCAGGACTTTTGAAATGCCCCTCGTACATGTACCAGTCTATGAAATTTTTAAGACGAAAGCTTGAGACCTTTTTTCCTCGTGAAAGTTTTAAAGGATTTCACCATCATAGAAACACAATAGACGGTCTTCAATTAACATAATTGTAAAGTTGTAATTGGCTCCTACTGGAATTCTAAGAGATCCATAGAAGATTTGATCTCCAAATACTGAGCCTAACAAACATAAATAATTCTTTTACCTGGTTTGTAAGTTGAAATCTCAGGAAGCAAGTACATATTGATTGTTTTGCCTACTAAATAAGTACTTTGATCATTTTTGAATTATTGAAGAGAGAAAGACAGACAGCAGAACGCAACTTAAAGATACATTAAAAAATTACATGAATAGGGTCAGTAAAAATTGTTAAACACTTGTATCTTACACGATACAGTTGTTTATATGCGCTTATGAATTAAAAATGACGAAATAAGAACATTTAGTGTCTTGATCTGAAATGGATTGAAATTCAGGCTCTGTCCAGACATGCAAAGTCTCGGCTTCTGATTTCAATATGGTGACCACATTTGAAAGTGGATTCAATATTAGATTTATTTCATATTGGAAAATCTATAATAGATAAATAATAAGAGGGCTAGATCATCAAATCATAATAATGTCTGAAAAAAGATTATTTCAAGAGATTGGGGAAACAAACGTAATACAAAAGCATCGTAGTAGTGTAATGCAGTATGTATGTGAAATACAACATAAAATACCTACAATTCTATTCTGTATTTAGAAGCGTGACATATGACGTTGTATTACAAAAATAAAATATCACACAGAACACAACGACAGTTAAATTTGTTAGGTCATTGATCCGGCTTCCGTATCCAAGCACCTCAAAATTATGTGAAAG
>NW_026922633.1:0-19862 GCF_032062105.1 Saccostrea cuccullata
GCAAGTGAACGGAGTTACGTCCAAGAAGAAGAACAAAAATCTCGTCATCCGTCATTGAACAGATTTCTGCTGAGAGGTGAACATCAAAATTGTTGGAAATGTCTTCCCACCAGCAATTACGTAAATTCGATGTTAGCTAACAAGAGCAGGTGATGTGCATGAATATATCTAGGAAGATTTTGCCACAGAATCTGCAGATGTCTGGAGTCTGATCAGGAGGACTGGATATGAGTTTACAAATAAATTTACACAACTGGATTTCATAAGAGTTGGAAGGAATTGTCCATATAAAAGTGGGGCTCTGATTCCAGGTTATAGATAGAAAACGGTGAAAATCAAAGTCGTTCAGCATTCTTTTGTTCCGTTGTGTTGTATGTTCTTTTGCAATGGCACCACCTGATCCCACCTCTGATGTTTTGGAAGCCCATGTTTGCTCTGCTCCTGTTTTGTATTGTTTTTTGGACTTTTGATGTTGAATACTGTTCGTTATCTTCCTATTTTTCATCAACTGGGATCAGACAGGATGTCAGCTCATTCCCGGGGGTGATAGAACCCGGTGCAGAAATGCAATTTCTCCAGCGGAGAGACTTGCTATAACGCTGCGGTTTTTGGCCACTGGTAAAAACAAATTACATTTTGTACATTCTTTATAGCTTGTATATAGATACCGAGTAAATACTAGTAACATACATCTCGTCACTGGGTTGGGCGAGCCAACTAATTTCAAACAATATATAATTTACATGCATATTTGTTTCAGGTGATAGCTTTCGCTCTCTTGAGATTCTGTATCGCATTTCAGTGTCAACTGCATCTCAAATCATTCCCGAAACATGTGATACAATATATATAATGCTTTCAGAGAAAATTACATGAAGGTAAAAAAGAAATACTCTTGCACAAAGTACCTGAAAATATACTCATGGCATTCCATGCATATTTACTTTTGTAAAGTTTTTAAGTCCCAACTGCTACTTTTCTCTTTCTTTATTATAAGTACAAACCAGTAGAGCTACAGTCTCGACGGAGACTTCTGGTTTTCAGTTCAGCATGGCATTATGCCCAACATCACCCAGATTGCTGCTGAAAATAGGAATACAAAGGAGCAGTTCTCCAGATATGTGGCTTCAGACCTGCCCATTACACCAATGGCGGAAAAGGTCACCAATATAACCTGGAGTGATGGAGTTCTATGTTACCGTGGTGAGCCAGTTGATTTTATGAGCATAAAGTCGGTACTGGAGGATTTCTTGGAGTGGTTAGAGAAATTTCCCTGAGTAGAAGTGGTAGCACACAATGGCCGAACATTCGATTTTTGAGAATCATGCAGGGCATTTCATAGATGTGGTTTGCAAGAGAGATTTTGTCAAAAGTTGCAGCGTTATCTGTCTCACTCTTTTCAGAAAAAAGTACCTTCAACTTGATAAGTATAGGCAAGAATTTCTGGCACAACATTTTTGTGGTCATGCTTACAATGCCCATAATGCTCTTGATGATGTTGTCATGCTAGATGAAATTATTCAAGCTGGACTTGTCTCTGTTTCAGACTTTAAAAAAACATTCGTACGATACAGAATGCCAATTTATTCAAGAAGACTTTAATTCTTGTAAATCAAAAAACGTTGCTTCGCTTCGCCCTCTTATTGGTGAAAATATAAGATATCTGTGAGCCAATGCTCACAAGTAATACCCCCGCTCTGATAATCACTATCATGTTAATATACACAAGTTCAATTACAGGCAGATACACAGAAAAATTTGAGGTTGACATCAGATTCATATCAAAATTAATCCCACCATATGGCATTTCTGAACAAAGATTGTTCTAAAATTAAGCATCTGCTATGAATAGTTAATGAGAAAACTGCGATGAATATTTGTTACATATGAAACGGACAGACTCACAGACAAACAGGAAGTTGACATCGGATTTGATTAAAAATAAATCCCACTGTATGGCATGCCTTAGGGAAGATTGTGTTAAAATTTCAAGCATCTGCGATGAGTAGTTGCTGAGAAAACTGCAATGAAATTTTGTTATATATGAAACGGACAGACGCACAGACAAACAGGAAGTTGACATCAGATTTAAACAAAAATGTATCCCACCATATGGCATGCCTCAGAAAAGATGGTGTTAAAATTCAAGCATCTGCGATGAGAAGTTGCTGAGAAAACTGCGACGAAAAATTGTTATATTTGAAACGGACAGATGCACAGATAAACAGGAAGTTGACACTGGATTTGAACAAAAATCTACCACTCCATATGGCATGCCTCAGGAAAGATTATGTTAAAATTTCAAGCATCTGCGATGAGTAGTTGCTGAGAAAACTGCGTCAAAAATTTGTTATGTATGAAATGGACAGACGCACAGACAAACAGGAAGTTGACACCGGATTTGAACAAAAATGAATCCCAACATATGGCATGCCTCAGAAATGATTGTGTTAAAATTTCAAGCATCTGCGATGAGTAGTTGCTGAGACAACTGCAACGAAAATTTGTTATATATGAAACAGACAGACGCATAGACGAACAGAAAGTTGACATCGGATTTAAACAAAAATGTATCCCACCATATGGCATGCCTCAGAGAAGATTATGTTAAAATTTCAAGCATTTGCGATGGGTAGTTGCTTAGAAAACTGCGACGAAAATTTGTTACATATGAAACGGACAGATACGCAGACAAACAGGAAGTTGACATCGAATTTGAACAGAAATGCTTCCCACCGTATAGCATGCCTCAGATAAGATTGTGTGAAAATGTCAAGCATCTACTATAAGTAGTTGCTGAGAAAACTGCAGCAAAAATTTGTTACGGACAGACACACGAGGGTAAAACAGTATACCCCCCTCTCCTTCGGAGCGGGATATTATAATGAAATCCTGCACGGTAGAAAATGTTGCTGGATCGGGACTGAATCTGGGACACTTGAGACTGATATTGAAGAGAAGTGGTAAAGATGGGCTGGTTAATGTCAAAAATGTGTTTTCCATGAAAAATAGCTTAGGGAAACCAATAGTCACATCACACAAAAAAGTGCTAGGAGAATGTTTTCCAAAACTATGTGCAAATGATGTGTTATTATGTGTAAAATTGTATAACCAACGTCAAATAAAAAATGCCAATATGGATGTGAAGATTTGATTGCTTATTCTTGATTATGTGTAGAAGAAAATTCTTTTTATATATCACGCTTCTTTAATGATGATTTAATGAGTTTGTATAAGCCAGACGTCATAACTTTTACATGCTGAATGCTATCATTTAGTAGAAAAAGTATTTCACAAAAAATATGTATCGTCCGGGATTCGAAACCGAAACCTCTTACATGTCAAACGAGAGATATACAACTACATGTACACCACGGAGTCGCTTTGTATTATCGGTTATTATATGCAAACATCAGGTCACATACATGTATACAATGCATGGTGTCTACTTATGCCTTTATTAAGGTTCATAAACCCTCTGCTCACTCATATAAAATGTTGCTTGAATCTTAATGATTTTTCAAAAGAAATGTATTTTATTAAGTAACATACAATTAATTACAGCATAGCTTGCGGGGCAAAATTGGACAAAAAAGACACTTCAACTTTGGAAATCTATATTAGTAAAGGAATAATACACATTTATGTCATTAAGAGTTATCTCTCTTATCAGAGTATCAATGAACCTTAAACAGTTCTAATAGATTTAATAAGAATAAAAAGTCCGCCAATAACCTGTATTATAAGTAATAACTCTCCACATGCCCCTTCTGCTAACAAGAGGCCCACGGGCCTTATAGGTCACCTGCGTATCGTGTAACAACTTTCAAACAAATAACTTTGGTTCTTGTTTTAAACAAGAGGCCATGAAATTTACAATTCATAATTTTTAAAGAGGCAAAATTGCTTATCATAATTATAAACTTAGCATGCTTACTCTATTAATTAATACCCAGAGGTTGATCAGAGTAACAGAGAAAATGCACTTCCACTTTATAACCAGTTTTGAACCTCACCCCAAAGGAACCACGGACCCTGAGGCCATATATTTCAAAAGTTTTGCAAATTTTATAATAAAATGGTTGATTAATACCAAAGAGCAGATTTCAAAGCATTATTTTATTTTCAGACTCTGTAACTCCCCCCCCCCACTTGACCAAGGGGGGGGGGCATAAAAAACAACCATTTCGCTAGATGCACCTTTCTTCATTATAGATATATAATATATTATAGGATTATATATATACTTGGATCATTGGTATAAAACCCAGGAGCAAAGGAAAAGATTTTCAAAGAATAAATGCAATTTTACTATAATAATCAATAGAGCCCCGCCCAAACACCAGAACCCCTGACCCTGGGGCCATAAAATTCACAGGTTTGGGACAGGCACTCTTGCTCATCATAACTATGTACTAAGTTAGTTTATTTAATACCCAGAAGCAGAGAAGAAGATTTTTAAAGAAATAATGCATTTTCACTATATAATCTATATAGCTCCGCCCTAGCACTAGAACCCCTGACCCTGGGGTCATGAATTTCACAATTTTGGTAGAGGACTCAATGCTCAATACATTCATGCCAACAGTTTGCCTGCTTGATGTCCAGGAGTAAAGGAGAAGATGTTCAAAGATTGCAATAATTTTAGTGGTTTTGGCCCCACCCCCCAGAGGGGCAGGGACCATGAAATTCACAATTTATGCTCCCTTGTGAAAATGTTCAAATGTTAACACACGACGAACGACGGACGACGACGGACGAAAACAGATAGCAATAGGTCACCTGAGTTACTCAGGGACCTAAAAATAGTGCCAAGCGACATTTAATACAATAAATACTTATAAAACAAAATCGCGGCGAGGCACTTTGAGAGGGATGAGAGGGGCCCTAGGGACTTTTTGTATAAAATTTCATTGCAAAAGCTCAAGATCTTCTTGAAATAACGCCCGGAAACGATAATGTTCCACACAGACAAAATGTATAAATTTACTACCTTAAACTCTGACTTCAAAATCAATAGGGGTCTTCCTTAGGCCACAGGTAGTTGTTATGCAAAATTTCATTGCGAAAGCTCATTGGGTTCTTGAGATATCGCGCGGAAACGAAAGTGTTATAACAGACAGAATTTATTGATTTATGACCTTGACTTTTGACCTCAAAATCAATAGGGTTCTTCTTTAGGCCATACAAAATTTCATTGCGAAAGCTCAAAGGGTTCGTGAGATATCGTGCGGTAACGAAAGTGTTACAGAGAGACAGAAAGACGGACGGAGGGACAGGCCCAAATTGATATCCCCCACTTTAAGTGAAAGCGGGGGACAAGAAGAGGTGTTTGTGAAACACATATGCCTGCCCCCTTCCCCCCTATTGGATTCTAAGTTCAAAAGGGCATAACTCTGTCGAAAATGGCGCGATTGTACCCAGAACAGAACTTAACCTAGAAATTCATATGATAAATCTGTATACTAAATTTCATTTCAGTATGTGCAACCTCTGCGAAGAAAGTGAATGGAAACTGCAAATAATAGGAATTTTTCTATGTTCAAGGGACATAAATCTGTAAAAAATGGCGCGATCATACCAAAAAAACAGAACTTGACCTAGATATTTATCTGATAAATGTGTATACTAAATTTCATTTCAGTGTGTGCAACCTCTGCGAAGAAAATGAACGGATACTGCAAATAATTTGAAGTTTTTGAAGTATAAGGGACACAACTGTCAAAAATGGCGCGCTCGTACCCAAAACAGAAGTTGATCTAGATATTCATCTGATATATCTGTATACCAAATTTCATTTCAGCATGTGCAAAGGTTATGAAGAAAATGAACGGAAACTAAGTGGACCGACAGACAGCAGCAAAACAATATGCCCTCCCTTCTTCGAAGGGGGGTGGGACATAATTAAATACATGTATGTAAGTTACATACCACAAGATGCATATCCATAACATGGATCTGATATCAGCTGGATAGATAATTTCTTTTTTAAGTGTAATACTGCCCAATCAAGATAAATTAAAACTATTGAATAATAACAAATGAACCAACGATCGAAATATTTACGATTACTTTAGATGAAACGAAAATTAAATGATCCCAAAACGAATAAATGCATAACAGACAGAGTATTATAGTAAATTTGCTTTACCACATATATAAACTCCGTGTGCAGGTGATGAAGGTATAGTGCTGCATAAGTAAGGGAAGTTGACGACTGGAAAGTTAAAGTCATCACGTTTATCAAAGAGCTTTGTTGTTAGATTACCATCAAGTCTTTTTGAAGTAAAATATCCAAATATGAAACAGATGTGTTATACTCTTTTGTATCTTTTATCTCTTTTTTTTATAATTATGCACAAAATACAGGTATTTTAGCACAAATACAGGTATTGTAAAGCCCTGTGGGGATCCGGGTTAGAATAGGTCCTCAGTACCCCTTGCTTGTCATAAAAGGCCACTAAATGGGGCGGTCCTTCGGATGAGACCGTATAAACCGAGGCCCCGTGTCACAGCAGGTGTGGCACGATAAAGATCCCTCCCTGCTCAAAGGCCGCAAGTGCCGAGCATAGGCCTAAATTTGCAGCCCTTCACCGGCAATGGTGACGTCTCCATATCAGTGAAATATTCTGGAGAGGGACGTTAAACAGTATACAATCAATCAATCAGGTATTTTAGTCTTTGTGTATTGATACGTATCATGTACATTCATACATTATTAAAGTATCTTACCCTTCTTTCCGCACCACTCTGACGACAACTTTGGCCTCATAAGATCTGTTTTCGACCTTATTTCTATGTTGTCGAAACAATAAAGAAGGTTAAATTGTCATCCAAGTCCACCAAGTCTGATGATGGTGAAAAAACTCTGTATCCATCGGAAAACTCTACGTCTACCCCATAAACCATTGCTTGTGTGTCATAATGTCAAAGCTTTTGACTCCATTGTTATTATGCATGTTTTAAAATATCCCGATTAATTGTAGTTTGATGACAGCAGTCACAGGATTTGTTGACACTCTGAATGTGTTTAAAGAAGTCTTACCAAATCGCACTACTTACAAACTTTATGGAAGTCTTACCAAATTTCACTACTTACAAACTTCAAACTCTTGTCAGCCAGACAATGGGAAATTAAAGCCCACTCAGCTTTAGAGGATGTTGAAGTTTTTTTTAAACTTTAGTATGGCACCACAAGATTTGTGAAGACCTTTTGTTAAAGAACAGTTTTTGAATTGATTTTGTGAAAGCCAGCAATCTCCACAAGACCAAAAAAGAGGAACTTTTAATGACCTTAAACGTTTTAAAAATCTTGTCTTTCTAAAAACTAGAATTGCAATGTCAGGTCCATCTTATACACACTTGAAACTTGCTTGTAAAAGGGGGGAGTAGAAGGTATTCAACAAATTTTAGGTGAAAAGAATGATAATGGTAATGCAAGGGTAACGAAGAAGAAGAACAACATCGAAAGAAATATTCACTCACTTTTAATGTTTTGCTTTATTTTTACAGAGGTAGAGAATTGTGTAAGTATTATTTTATGTTTCTTTGTGGCATATCACCTGCAGAAAAAAGTAAGTATTTGTAGTCATATGACAGCCTTTTTGTATTTTTGTACAATTCATATTTAATTCATAGCTTTTCATTTTTCCTTATCATTCATGTGTTGTTTTAATACAAAGTAGTACAAAGACTAAACCATGAGGCCAAACACTTCCTTCAATCTTCTGACAATTCCAAACCATATAATGTTGTATGGCATGGGAGGCATTCTTACAGAAAAAAATTAAACATCAATCTGGCACAGAAATTATTTATGATCACTCCATCAACAAATTTCAGTCATAGATTAAGAATATTGAAAACACCGTTAAAGAAGTTCCGTCATCAACTGCCATCTGTTCTACCGTCCAATTTACAACTATTCCTCCTTACAAGTACCTCTTAGTAAGTTTCAGGTTTAATAAATTGAAAAAGGAAAGTAACATCTCTGTAAATTCTCCTCAAATGAATTTATTATCCAACAGTAAACCATGGAAGAAGATATCAAACTTATTAACTCTACTATTTGTGAAATAAATACAAATTACAACAGTTCTCCTAAACGATTAAATAAAATTATTAGGAAGAATTCAATTAATAAAGGGGACGAAAAGATTCTCAAAATTGACTTATGAAATTTTGATGACAGGGTACATTTAGACAATTTTCTTCCTGATTTATGGTTTTCTAGAATATGTACTTCAATTTTGGCCTTTTTCACAACTTCATCCCATTCAAAATTGAACGACAAGGATATTTCTGAGGACAAGGAGGAAGGAAATGACACCTTGGATTTAAAAAAAAATGCATTCAGATAATTTTCATGAGAGAGGGAGAGAGAAAATACACCATCGAAGGAAACGTCAAGAACCCAGTTTGTGCTTAGTGACGCAATGGATCAAGGACGCCTAGGATTCAGTTTCCACAGAGACTGTTTGCCATTCTTAGTGTATGGAGGATGTTATTCTGTACAGTGACTTCCTCAAGTCTTGGCCGGCGACAATCCCACAACCGAAAACAGTGACAGTGATGATGACTTTTATGATGAAATTTCGCTATCTGAGCAAAAGAAGCATCTCCTCCATGAAACTTGTGCTGACAGTGACGATGAACTTCTTTCCTGTACGGACACTCGCCAGTGACTTCATGATGTGTATTGAATCTTATTGACATAAAAGTTATAATTCTATTCTACATCTATTGACGTGCTCTGTATGATTCCTTTTTTTTTCATTAGTGTCTCGGTATTTATTGAATAAAATTATTTTTTACAAACATTATCCTTTTTTTATTTAAACCAGAAGTCTCTGTCGAGACTGAAGCTCTACTGGGTTGAACTTATAGCAAAGGAAGAGAAAAGAATTTATTAGCAGCTGGGATTTGAAACTTTACAACAGCAATAAATAGAATAATGATCGTTGATAAAGTCTCTTTATGTTCTTGGTGTAGTCTACTTGTGTGCCAAGTTATACTGAAATCAGACCAAAACTGTAGGAGGAGTAGCATTTTAAAAGAATTTCACAGAAATTTCTGTTTTTAGTAACCACGGCAAAACCGTTCAACGAAATCAAAAACCAATATACAGAATTATGTATCTTAGTGTATTCTACTTGTGTGCCAAGTTATACTGAAATCAGACCAAAACTGTAGGAGGAGTAGCATTTTGAAAGAATTTCACAGAAATTTCTATTTTTAGTAACCACGGCAACACCGTTCATTGAAATCAAAAACCGATAAACAGAATTATGTATCTTAGTGAGGCGGAGTAGCATTTTGAAAGAATTTCACAGAAATTTCTATTTTTAGTAACCACGGCAACACCGTTCATCGAAATCAAAAACCGATATACAGAATTATGTATCTTAGGGTATTCTACTTGTGTGCCAAGTTATACTGAAATCAGACCAAAACTGTAGAAGTAGCATTTTGAAAGAATTTCACAGAAATTTCTATTTTTAGTAACCACGGCAACACCGTTCATCGAAATCAAAAACCGATACACAGAATTATGTATCTTAGTGTATTCTACTTGTGTGCCAAGTTATACTGAAATCAGACCAAAACTGTAGGAGGAGTAGCATTTTGAAAGAATTTCACAGAAATTTCTATTTTTAGTAACCACCGCAACACCGTTCATCGAAATCAAAAACCGATACACAGAATTATGTATCTTAGTGTAGTCTACTTGTGTGCCAAGTTATATTGAAATTAGACCAAAACTGTAGGAGGAGTAGCATTTTGAAAAATTGTTTACAGACAGACGGACAGACAGACAGACAGACGGACGGACGGACGCCGGACGCATTACTATCGCATAAGCTCTTCTGGTCTCTGACCAGTAGAGCTAAAAAACGAAGGTAGAAAAAATATCGAGATCGGTGTACAATACGTACATGTACAAGACAAGGGAAATCACTCTAAAATCAAAACAATGTAGCTGTTAAGTTTGTTGAACAATTAAACTCATATCCCAAAATAATTTTTATACAAAGGTGAATACATAACAGATTGATATAAAATTTATTTGTTGAAAAAAATTAAATAAAATAAGTAAGTTCTCAAACAAAACCTTGGATAACAGGCAAGAACATTACAATATTGATTTCAAATTGGCACCTGATTCCGGCAAAAGGTGTACCGACTTATCAGCGGGTCAATAATAATAAAATATTTCTACCAAATTGGAGAACGTATGACATCAAATAAAAAGATATGACAGTAGTCCACGAACTTTTCGAGCAACCCTCGTATAATAAAACTATAGACCTGTACTGTGAGCAATGAGTTCACTAAATGATACCCCCGCCTCCCATAATGTCCATGTTTTGCTATTCCCCATTTTCAAAAGGTGAGTTATTTCCCCTGAAAGGAACTCTTTTACTGTATTTAATACGCATGCGCTATAAATAAAGTCACTTCCGCGGACGTTCTTGATGTAAACATGTTCATGGTATAACGCCTCTGTCATATGGAAAAATGTTATTGTGTTTGTGAATAAAAAGAAATCTTACCTGATTCGTATTTTCTTTTTAAATTGTCCACTCATAGTCTCTTTCTGGATTTGTATTAATCTGTATAGTAGTATAATAAGGTGCTGTGTGAGCCCCCCCCCCCCCCCCCCCCGCCCTTACAAAAAAAAGAAATTACTGATAAAATGCTGAAACATATTCGAATAGGCCTATTTTAAAAAAGAAAACAAAAAACAAATGCTAATTTTCGGTAGTGGATGTTCTGCAGACGGATCATCATTATTTACAAAATGTGCAGAACAAATATAAGAATTTTTAGTTATAAAGTTTTTACGAATTAATCTCGCCTACTGCAGCCATATTTTCTTCTCTGCATCTCCAGAAATTTTTTGAAGACTGATGACATATCTTTCTATAGTTTTACCTTTGAAATTGCTGCATGTACAGTAGTAGTTCGTCTTCCGCGACCGATACCAAGAAACTGCGTTTTTGCTCGATTGTATGTCATAACATAGAACTTTTACTTTTAAAAGAACACATTTGGTGACAATTAAAGGCCTATTTCATTTGAATAAACCGTGTTTCCAGAATTTTTTTATTTGTAAAATAATTGATTCACTGTATAGTATTAAAACTTTGAATGGAATTCTAAATGAATAATTTAATCTCATGTGTTCATGTTACGAAGAAAGACTCATTAAAATAACAATTTAGTACATGTGTTCATTTTTATAAGTTATTCTTTTTTGCAAAGTGTGTAAAAAACAATATCGGAGAGAGAGAGAGAGAAAGAGAGAGAGAGACTCATGAAACCCTGTGTAACTGACATACATGTACATCTGTGGAAAAAATATATGTACCGTAATTATATTGAATTCACAATTAATAATTTTAATAATTTTTAATTTCCACAACTTTGGTTCATATTCAACTGTCCAACCCATTTACACATTCGTTCTCTGTACCTGTACTCACGAAACCCGGCCTCGTGCGTCACCTCAGTGTCAATCAAATTCGCATGAAAGTTGATTTGAAACATTCTTATGGTCAGTTCTGAGTTCAAGTGTATAACACACTCAACTGACATCCAGCGAAATTCATCTTCCCGGTTTCACCACAACGCTTTTTAAAGACATAAATAAGATGTATCCCGTAGATTATACATGTAAGATTTTAAGAAAAAATTACAATAACGTACCATAAATTTGCAAATTTCTGATGAAGTTGTTTGCCAGCTAACAGGCAAGTAGCAACCGGGGGGGGGGGGGGGGGTCGAGGAGCCTAGTCCCACCCCCACTTTTTTCCAAACATTACTTTTTCTATTGAAAATTTTCATTTAAAGACCGGTTGCGCCCCCCCCCCCCCGCCACACAAACACACAGTTTATACTACGGTAAAGTTATATAAGGGGAATGTAGTATTGTATGCCAAGGAACTTGTACTGAAATAAGTAGCTTTTTCGACTTTGGGCAAGGTTTTTCTTTGCTTGTCAACTTTTCTAGGTAAGAAAAAAATATTTCTTTGCCCCCCCCCCCCTTTTAAAGAAGATGCTACGTGCCTATCTAATTCGTATAGCTTTCTAGAAAAGGGGGGGGGGGTAACAGACCCTTTATAAAATCGCTTATTATCTAAAAAAAATTGCAAACAGTTTCTTTCTATTAAAATTGTTAAATGCAGCGTGTAAGTTCATTACAATTTTGTTTGATTATTGTAATGCGTAGTCCGCGGAAGTTATGCTAGTGTAGAAGAGTTCCGATTTTGAGGGGAGATAACTCACTTTTGAAAATGGGGAATATATTGTTTTACGGTAACGTGTAAAGAGGAATAACTCGTGGTAGCTAATGTTATTTAGAAGCCGCCATATCTCACGTCATAGGTAAGAATAAATTAGCAATGTCCATGCTTTGCCATGGTAAACCTAAAATACGTATCGGATCAAGAAGAAAAATAGGAGGTGCACAATGGTAATATGTAATACATGTAAATATTCTGTGAAAGTTTCATTAAATTTTACTCAGTGGTATAAGAGGAGTTGCGGATAAGAGATGGGTACCCCAAAGAGTAACAGACGGACGTACAGACAGACGGATATACCGATTACAGTATACCCTCCCACTTTTCAAACGGGGGGTATAATAAAAATTATAAAAACAGTCGCATCAAATATAATGTGTGGGTCAGCAGGGCCGGAAAATAAACGGCTTTCACATATGAAAATGAAAGAAAAAGTGAGCAAGCTCTTATATAGCTGCAGAACTGTAGCTCTCTGCTTGAGAAAATTCGCACAGATAAAGCAGAGGGTTACAGATCCAAGCGTTGTAAAAACCTTCGATTTACGCCGACGATTTTTGTCGCTACTTTAGGTATTTATTTCTTATAGTTTAAGCTTTCTCTGGCTTTTAGAATGGTATTCTATAATAATTCATATATTTAACTCTTATATTTGATACTTTGTTTACCTTTTAACGGTCCGAAACAGTCCTGTATAGTTTTGTAATGTTGGATTAAAAGAGTTTCATTTCGACGTCCGTAACCACAAACAGCCATTTGTTAGCATTGAGAGGTAAGTAAATGGTCAGGAGTTGAAGTTGAATGTATGATTAATTATTAAATACCATTTAAAATTATTTTCAAAGCTGAGGAAAGTATAAAATACACGAGAAAATACCCATAGTGAAAAATCGTCGGCGTAAATCGAAGGTTTTTACAACGCTTGGATCTGTAGCTCTCTGCTTTATCTGTTCGAATTTTCTCAAGCAGAGAGCTACAGTTTTGCAGCTAGCTCTTATATCCCACGCTCCCCAAAAACTCAAAGTGCCGAAAAAATAAAGGAATCGGAATTTCATGATGCATATCTAAACATTGTGTCCTAAATGTCTGCAAAGTTTGACTAAATTCTGTGCAGCGGTTTATGAGGAGTTGCGCTGACAAACTGTTCACCTCTATATTCAAGGTATGGCCAAATATCTAAGTTGAAATTAAAATTGCCGAAATTCCCGGAAGAAATAAAGGAATCGGAATTTTCTGGTAATATGCATATCTACATGTGTCCTAAATTTGTGCAAAGTTTGACCAAATTCTGTGCAGCGGTTTATGAGGAGTTGCGCTGACAAAAAAAAAAAAAAAAAAAGGACTGACGAACTGACTGACTAACACACTGACTGACGGAGGGGTCAAAAACATTATATCTCACGCAACTTGTGTGGGGTATAACAATGAGATATAAGTGCTGCGATTACCTGTAATCATCAGTATTTAATGAAGAATTTCATGCAATAAATTCAATAACCATCCGTTCCACAGTTTTTCCGAGATAAATCTGATTAATCAAGCCACCAGATTTGCATTACGTCCGCATTTTGTATGAATATAGGAAAAAAGAGCACCAAAATGATGCACCGGATTTTCAATCATTTCCTGGTTAGACAAGATGGAGAAGAGTACTAAATGGGTAGGCCTTACCTGATTGGCTGAATTCAGGTATATAAATATTTTCATTTTAAAGCAAAAAATAATTATTAAAATAAATGGTGAAATGATGCAATATTCTTAAAAGTTTAGAAATACCAGGGGATAAAAAAAGGAGTATGGTTGATTTTTTAAGTAGAATGCCATTACTGTCGATCACAGAAGGTTGTAAATAACTGCTTATTTACAAACGCCTCGGTACAGTATTTTTTCCGTGTTTTTAATATATACTTAGAATTAATGAAGTTTCAAATGATACTAGGGATTTGTTGGAAAGGGAAATGAGTAGTCAAGTCACTTTGTAATGCTGGTTTTCTTTCAACAAGAGCTCTGTATCTCTGTTCTGCTTGTGCAGATTATGCCAGACAGAGATTATTAGCGGATTTTGAGAAAGATACGGAGGGCAAGGTGGATGAAGTGATCAAATTGATAAATAGCATAAACTTTCAAAATGGAATTTGCAAAAATTAACAAGGTGTATCGTTCAGAGTCAAATACAGGATATGTTTAATTACTCATTGTTGTTCAAAAAAACAGTACAAAGACTACAATTTTTGGCAATCAGTAGATGTTGTACATGGGTAAAGGATAGGAATTTCATATCATTGACAATCCTTTCAACACTTTAAAGGTTGTGATAAACAAAACACGTCTGCAAACAATCTTATTTTTGGCTTCTGACATTTAACACAAAGAGAAAAAACGTTGTTTGCCCTCTTTCCTTTGAAAAAATTTCATGTCCTATCATTTTTCAACAAACAAAAATAATGGTGCGGAGAAATCAGCAGATGACCAAGCTGGATCATACAGCACAATAATCAACTGGATTAGTGACAATTCAAAGAAATGTTTTGAGGTCCCTGAGATAAACGATGTTTTAACTTATTTTGATAATAATCAGATGTTGGCTATGATTTTGAGGGTGCATAATGAAGCTAAGGCAATTCTTAGTGCTATTACCACCGTCCCTATTCGAACCCTCTTTTCTTCATTGGGATTCAGTGTTTCAGAAACTGATTCTTTCAAGATAATTTTTCTATTCTTTGTCAATTCATCATCTCTATGTTCTACATTATGACATTTTCGCGAACGATTTATGAGCGAGAGACTGTCTCGCATTTTCGAAGAACAGAAATCAGATGTGACAGTATTTTTTGACGAAGTGAGTGATCTTTTTTCTAGGAGGAAGAAGCAGACCGACGGAGGCAGTATGACATCAAAAGTTATGGAGGACGTGTACAACTTTTTGAGTGACCACCAGAACGGACCTCCTACTGACTCCGTTTAAGACGTCTTAGTAAAAATCAAAAATGATGTCGGCATTCCAGATAATAGATCTTGGTCTATAGTGGGATGTGATGGTTTGCTATACCTCATCACAGCAAAGGTAACAAGAGACGCAATGAAGCGCTTTAAAGTGTTAAAATTTGTCGTTTGATTAGAAAGTTTGGGTGTTTTTAATCGGACGTTAATTGCTATATAACGACACGCCCATTTCTTAAGAAAAGAAATAGAAATATTCGTCGAAATGCTTTAGGATACCCCACTCTCTTTGACTAGCAACAGCAGTCACACTGAAATGGGGATAACGATTTTTTAATGGTAGAGGAGAAAGAGAGAGAGAGATAGAAACCCCGCTTCTGCAAAACACGTATTGCAACGAATATGTGTACATAATGATAAAATAATCGTTAATTGGAGATACCGAAACACATGTGTCGGTCGAACACGTTTACTCGGTGTTTATGTAGAATATCAATTTGATTGGTCACTGTTTTTATGGAATACCTGTTCTACAGGTATTCGAAATAACCATTTCACCATTTTGTCATTTCTAAAGAAATGGGTGACAATATATGACAATCAAGGTTCTAGATATAGCCCACATCGTTTCATTCAAACGGAAAATTTTACCACTTCAATGCCCTCCATTGTAATCTGAACTGCAAGACCTGGTCTTCGGCACTGGGAAATGAATATGGCAAAGGGTATTCGACTTATGTCTCCCCTTCCAAGAGGAGACGTTATGGTCGATTTTTTTCGTCTTCTTCCTCTTCAGCCAAATCTTGTCGTAACTTAAGTATCCTTTAACATGACAACTTCAAACTGTTAAACGAAAACGGCAGGTAGAGCACCCTCGCAAAATTCCGCCACTTGAGATTTCTTAGAAGCTGGCCATAGGAAGAGGGCAGCTACCAGTGTCGGTGCTGCGGTAAAGAGAACACCGTATGCCTTCGTAAATAAAGGAGGAGATATCACAAAAGCTGCTGATCTTCTCAAGACATTGAATCATGCACATCAGCCAAACTAATGACTGTTTCTGAGAAAAACATTAAAGACATAGAAGAAGTAACTCCTTTGTCGATTTAACCCATCCCAAAAGCAATGAAGAGACATGTACAACAGGTATATATTCTGTTGATTGTAATCAACTAAAGATGCCAAAAATAGAGAAATTTTGGGTTTTTTTCCCGAATGTTTTAAACACCTTGTTCTTAAAACATTATTGGATTGAAATTGTTATTAATGGAATTTATTTCGACTTTTTGTTTTCAGGTATTAGTCCCTCACCAAAGAACGATAGTATACACACCACTCGTGTGCGATTTTTGGTTAAAGAATTGAATTTTTGGTTCATTTTCGATATTTGAATAGTTGTTAATTTCAAGTTGCCATAGCAACGACAGTTATTTATTCAGTGTGTATGTTTTTATAAATCATGTTTGAAAAATGTGTCATCAATCTATGTTTTATTAGAAACCCATGTCATTTAAAGGTTTAGATTACATGTATTAAAATCTAGGAAATTCAACAAGAGGTCCATGGGCCACCTCGCTCACCTGAGTAGCTTTGACCATGCTGTACTTGACTAGATTTTCCCTTAGCAATACATATTGTGTCCCCACCCTACCCCCAGGGGTCATGATTTTAATAATTTAAAATCTACACTACCCCAGGATGCTTTCACACAAGTTTCATCTTTTCTGGCCCAGTAGTTCTTGAGATTAAAAAAAAAATTCCTATATATTTCAATGTAAAACTTGCATACCAAATTGTGACCCCGTCTTTACCTTGGGGTCATGCTTTGATCAACCAGCATTGCCCACAAATTCAGGAATACACGATCCTTTTGTTATTCGTGCAAATATTGAAATTTCCTAGAAAAAAATATTTTTAACAAGCTAATTCAGAGAATTCGTGTCCCCCGCTTAGGGAAAAAGTAGGCTCCCCCTGACTGAATTTGTAGAATTATTAAATGTATACATGTAAACTGAAGGAAATAAAATACATGTATGTCAATATGCATATAAAGATTTGATTGCTTATTCTTTATTATATGTATAGAAGATTTTTTTATATGGAATATTTATCACACTGTAATGGTGATTTTATAACCTCATAATTTTTTCATTTCACATGCTGAATACTATCATTTAGTAAAAAAAAAAGTATTTCAAAAAAAAAAGAAAGGTTCGACCGAGATTCGATCCCGGGACCTCGCACATTTGAAGCGAGAGACATAACCACTACACCACGGAGTCGCTTTACATGGAGGGAAGTATATGCAGAACTGAAGTCACATACATGTATATATTCATGTTTCTCAAAATTTTACACAATCCATGGTGTTTGATTTATTTAGCCTTTATTAAACAGTTCTAATAGATGTAATAAGAACATAAAGTCCGCCGAGAACCTGTTTTATACGCAATAACTCTCCTCATGCCCCTGCGCTAAAAATAGAGACATGTAATACTATAAATACTAATAAAACAAACGGGGCGGGGCACTTTGAGAGGGGCGAGAGACGTCCTAGGGAGTTTTGGTATAAAATTACATTGCAGAAGCTCAAAATCTTCTTGAAATATCGCCCGGAAATGATAGTGTTACACACAGACAGAATGTATAAATTTACGACCTTGAACTTTGACCTTTTGACCTCAAAATCAATAGGGGTCTTCTTTAGGCCACAGGGAGTTGTTATGTAAAATTTCATTGCGATAGCTCAAATGGTTCTAGAGATATCGTGTGGAAACGAAAGTGTTTTAACAGACAGAATTTGCTTATTTATGACCTTGACCTTTGACCTTTTGACCTCAAAATCAATAGGGGTCTTCTTTAGTCCATAGGGAGTTACTATGCTAAATTTCATTGCAAAAGCTCAAAGGGTTCTCGAGATATCGTGTGGAAACGAAAGCGTTACAGACAGACAGAAAGACGGACGGACAGACGGACGGACGGACGGACAAACCCAAATTAATATCCCCCACTTTTCAAGCGGGGGACAAAAACGTGGCCATATTCATTCTTAGTATTTTAGTAGATGCATTGTACAGCAGAATAAAGTATACAGATTATATATATGTTGTCGGGTAAAAAAATTCAGTGTGATCTTCATAATATTGACAAAGTTAAGAAATGGCACCTTCATAATAATACCGGTATTACCGAGGTTAGAAGTCTCCTAGCTAATATTAACAGGGTGTATGAGGTTCATTCCTGGGTTTTCTATACTTGCGGTCCCTTTAACTAACATGTAGTAGTTACCCCATATCATACTGTTGGTTATGTGTAGATACCCGATGGGCGGGGTCATAATGACACGAGGGAGCGTAGCTCCCGAGTTGTCATTATGACTACGCCCATCGGGTATCTACACATAATCAACAGTGTGATATGGGGTAAATGACTTGTACCATAGTTTTCAAAAATCATTCATATGTAAGTCAGCTTAGGAATCGGTCGGACCGGTTCGCGTGATTGAAATATTATGTGTTTGGTTTCAAAGATGCATTTGGATTTTATATGATTTTATGCTCCTTCGTGTCCTTCTGACCACGTCCATCGAATGTAGGGTAAGTGATTTGTATACAATACTTTTCGAATTTTGCTACAAATTTTGCCCTAAACTCGGCACTCAGGGTCATTGAGCAGTGAAGGATCTTCTTCCTGTCAACACCTTCTGCGACACATGACCTATGTTTGCTATAAATACTGTATAGGTCTTCACGTCCCACAGTGGGATTCAACTCCTTACTTCGTGACTCTAGGGTAGACGCTTTAACCACTGGGCTCTGCAAGCGACATAAAAATCAAACATACCCAAGTTTGATTTATGTAATTGAAAAAATGACGAGTTCGGTTTCAGTGATATATGTTAATTTGATATGTTTTTTTCCTCGTAAATTTCAATCGTCAAAATTACATACTTGTAATTTATTATGAACTTGGTTTAACGTAAATTTTTGTAAACCTGATACAAACTTTGCCGTGCACAGTGGTACGTTGATTGAAATGTTTGTTAGGGGTTATGTATATTTCAATTTAATGAAAATTAGATCTTTGATCGGCTAGATCCGCAATCGAAAAGGTTTTTAAGTACAGTAGTGTACACATGTTTTTACGTCAAGTATTTACTGTGTTACCTTTGTTGGTTATCAAAAGAACGATATATTGGAATCTACTAAGCTAAAGTCACCCTGGTCATTACACTATCTAAAAAAATGTTTTAAAAATCAAGCGATTTCTGAAGTTTTTTTTGTCTTCACTTTTAACTAAAGTTAGTATTAATGGCCGTTTTTAACTGTTATTTATTACAAAATGCTGTAGACAATTGAAAATTTTTACTCCTTTTTACTATCCTTAATTTGGTATTAACCACCAAGATAACAAGCCCGTATCATGCGTATGATTGTTTCATTTAAAAACCGTGCATGATCGTTTTATAAATAGTTCTTTTGTCCCGACTCGATGGGCGGAGTTATAGAAAAGTGTGGGTTATGTACAGAAAACCCACACTTTTAACAAAAGAAATCACACCTAACTATGGTACAAGATTGAAAAGAAAAGTGAACACATTTTCTTGTACTTCTTATTTTCAGA